>NC_142934.1:65237001-65239501 GCF_046866305.1 Octopus bimaculoides | reverse complement strand
TTATCAAGATCTGTCCTTCCACTTTCTGTGACGCTATAGTGTAATTTCATGGGGTGGAGTTGGCTACTGTTTCTAGTAGGGCGAGCAATCATACTCAGGCTCTGTTATTGGTTCCTAAAAGTGTTATTGATATATGTGAAGCAATTCCAACTGGGAATAACAAGACGGTTTTTGCAGCGTACACAATATATCTAAAGCGCATCGGTTATTTCTGGTCTATTTCATAGCATTATAAGATATAGAATGTACACAAAACTAAAATGAAACTCTACCTATTACACCAAAGTACTATTGTATTACAACAGTGTTATACACATCTATAACACAACACTTCTACACATTAACGTCACGCAATTACACGTTATTTTCTAAAATATTTCTAAAATGTTTCCCTACCACATGGTACCGGGTTCAGCCCTACTGCGTGCCAACTTAGGTAGGTGTCTTCTACAATAGCCTCGGGCCAAGCAAAGCCTTTTTAGTGGATTTGGTTGATGGAAACTGAAAGAAGCCCATCGTGTGTGTATATATATATATAAATATATATATATATATATATATATATATATATATATATATATATATATATATATATATATATATATGTTTGTATGTGTGTGTGTGTATCTTTGTGTCTCTGTTGGTGTGTTTATGTCCTTGTAGGATAGCGGTTCGGCAAAAGATCTCGATATAATAAATCCCAAGCTTTAGAAACAAATAAACACTGGAGTCGATTCATTCGACTAAAAGGAATTCAAGACGATGCCTTAGCACCTAATTACTGTAACAAGTAAAAGATATTTTGTACGTCTATATGAATGTGTGTTTGTGTATGTATGTATGTATGTATATTTCTATCTATCTATGTGTGTGTGTACAAATAATATGTATATATATATATATATATATATATATATATATATATATATATATATATGAAGTCAACAATCAAATCATAACTGACATCTATTATAAACCAATTGACTCAAAGCAATATCTTCTCTTTAGCTCATGCCACCCGAAACACATCAAAATAAATATCCCTTTCAATTTGGCAAAAAGAATTTGCACAATAGTGTCTGATAGAACAACTCGGGACCTTCGTCTTCAAGAAGCTTAAAACAATATGCACGCATAAATACTTTTATCTTTTTACATATTTCAATTCACGATTACATCACCTTTTTTGTATGTGTGTGTGTGCGTGCACACATATATTCCCCTCCCCTTACCGAAACCGGAACAGTTATCTCCCTTGCCCACAAAAACAATAACAACAATAATAATGATGACCAATTACCTCCCCTTATTCTTCTACTTGTGAAGCTATTCACTCGTAAATATCATTACACACAAACATGGACAAAATTCCTTCTCAAGAAAATAGATATTCAAATAAGTAGACCATAATATCATAAATAGCGAAAGCGAAACCGGTCTATATATACATATATATATATATATATATATATATATATATATATATATATATATATATATATCGAGAGAGAGAGAGAGAGAGAGAGAGAGAGAGAGAGAGAGAGAGAGAGAGAGAGAGAGAGTTACGGATGAAATACTGTGCGGTGGCAGTCTTTATGTTGTATTATTTCATTGCTTAATGATCTGTGCAAAAGTGCTGCTATCTAATATACTACAACACTATTGCATTACAACACAATTACACAGATCCATAACACAACAGTAACATACTACAACATCACCCAATCACAACATATTAAGTCACTTCAGCACAATTATACTAGATTATTGTGTTGTTGTCGTTGTTACTGTTCAACTCTGTCAACCCTAATTCAGTAAACCTATAATAAAAGACACTCCAGGTATGACCATCGAATATTTTTGCGGAAAAGCAAAAGGATATCGGAGACTATTTTTTTACGATGTATCCTGCCTTCTTTATATGACGATTGAGTCTGCTTTCTAATATGTCCAACGGCCACTTAAATCACTGTTTTATGGTCTTTACCAACACTACTAATTTCGGTGTATCAATAATCCTTTGAAACTGTTTTCATATATGCAAACAAATAATCAATTGTTTACGAAAATTAAAGTCATTGATATATCGTTGAAGTTAAAGCTCCCGCAATATGATAATGCAGTTGTAGTCTTTTAATATATTGTAACAGAAGGGGACGAGCTGGCAGAAACGTTAGCACGCCGGGTGAAATGCTTAGAATATTTCGTCTGCCGCTACGTTCTGAGTTCAAATTCCGCCGAGCTCGATCTTGCCTTTCATCCTTTCGGGGTCGATAAATTAAGTACCAGTTACGCACTGGGGTCGATGTAATCGACTTAATCCCTTTGTCTGTCCTCGTTTGTCCCCTCTATGTTTAGCTCTTTCTGGGCAATAAAGAAATAAGAAACGTTAGCACGGCGGGCGAAATGCTTAGCGGTATTCCTTCTGTCCTTACGTTCTGAGTTCAAATACCGCTGTGGTCGACTTTGCCTCTCATTCCTTTGGGGGGGGGGGGGGGGG
>NC_142934.1:65227001-65232001 GCF_046866305.1 Octopus bimaculoides | reverse complement strand
TTACGTTTTGTGACGTCCTGTACCCATATATGCATATGTATATATATATATATATATATATATATATATATATATATATGAAAGAAGGTTTGAAAATGCAGTTTTAAAGGTGTTTATTCACTTGACCGGTTTCACTTTTTTAGGAAAAGATTGTCAAAAGTAAAATGTAAAGCTTTGTATCAGCTTTGTTGTGTTAAGTACTGCTTATCTCAAAAGTATTAAAATACAGATATACATTCTTTGATAATAAAAAGAATATGTTAAAAACAGTTTACAAGAAAGTATTTAAGAAAGTAATCAGAACGGGACTCCAAATAGTATTATGATTTCAATAAAAATCATGTTTGTTTGGAAGTATATATATATATATATATATATATATATATATATATATATATATATATACATATATATACATATATATATATATATATATATATATATATATATATATATATATATATATATATATATATATATATATATATATATATATATATATATATATGTATATATATATATATATATATATATACTATCAAAGTATTATGAGTTCAATAAAAATCATGTTTATTTGGTAGTATATATATACTACCAAACAAGCATTTTTATTGAACTCATAATACTTTTTGGAATCCCGTTCTGATTACTGTCTTAAATAGTTTCTTGTAAACTGTTTTTAACACATTATTATTATTATTATTATTATTATTATTATTATTATTATTATTATTATTATTATTATTATTATTATTATCAAAGAATGTATATCTGTATTTTAATACTTTTGAGATAAGCAGTACTTAACACAACAAAGCTGATACAAAGCTTTACATTTTACTTTTGACAATCTTTTCCTAAAAAAGTGAAACCGGTCAAGTGAATAAACACCTTTAAAATTGCATTTTCAAACCTTCTTTCATATATATTTCCACTCGTGCGTTACCTTACAACTTTACTTTGTTATATCTATCTATCTATCTACATATATATGCACACACACACACACACACACACACACACACACACACACACACACACACACATACACACACACACATACACACCCACACACATATATATATATATATATATACAAAATGGGACAAGAACGCAAAACATCCAGACCGTTAGGTGCCACAAGAAAGGGACAACAGAACATCCAGATAGACGATACAAAAAAACAAGGACGGGTCATTCGTTGTTTTCTTTCCTCAGTCGAGTTCCAGATTATCTTTGTAATTGAGGCTGGTTATACTCGAGATTGCTCCAATCTGGTCAACCTCAAGGAAAATCTAAGCTAAGAGCATTAAATTCTTTGGAAGAAAGCAGCGAATGTATACGAAAACAAGGACGGAAAAAAAAAACGGAGAAGGTTACACAAATACAAATAACAGGACATAACAACAGGTGTCCTTCGACTAAGGACAAATTAAATTAAGCTGGTTTGTATGAAAGTAAAGCCTTACGTCAGGGATACAAGATTTCACAGACACAGGGAATAATATAGATGTTGCACGGACAGCTGCCGAAACAAGACAGAAAGGTCAGGCTTGGCCGAACACCGGTCATGTGGGTAGATAAGAGAGAGAGGTAGAGGCAGAAGGACAGAAGAAATAAGAAGGGGCGAGAGAAAATGACAGGGACACAGTGAAGTGAAGAGAGGAAGGAAAGTGAGCATGAAGAGAAGGCAATGATATATGAGAGAGGGGAGATGAAAGAAGTAAGCGTGAAAGGGCTGATAAAAAGGAGGAAACAATAAAAGAATAGAGTCGTGGAATGAACGAAGTAAGCGTAAAAGAGCTTATAGAAAGAATGAAAGAATAAAAGTATAGAGTCGTACAAGATTTAGATAAATATATACTTACATATAAGAAACCAAAGTGTACGTACGCCGCTACATATACACACACACACACACACACACACACACATACACACATATATACATACATATATATATATATATATATCGTCTATCTGGATGTTTTGCGTTCTTGTCTCATTTTGTATTTTCATATATATATCTGTATATATATATATATATATATATATATATATATATATATATATATATATATATATATATATATATATATATATATATACAGATATATATATAAAAATACAAAAATGGGACAAGAACGCAAAACATCCAGATAGACGATACAAAGAAAACAAAGACAGGTCATTCGGAGTTTTCTTTCCCCAGTCGAGTTCCAGATTATCTTTGTAATTGAGGCTGGTTATACTCGAGATTGCTCCAATCTGGTCAGTCCCAAGGAAAAACTAAGCTAAAACAGAAACGAATGTATACGAAAACAAAGACGGGAAAAAAACGGAGAAGGTTACACAAATACAAATATATATACATAGCTATCTATCTATCTATCTATCTATCTATCTATCTATCTATCTATCTATATATATATATATATATATATATATATATATATATATATATATATATATATATATAATTTATATAATGGCATTAACTATATAGTAATGCCTCACGCTCATATATATATATATGTGTATGTATATATATATATATATATATATATATATATATACATGCATGTATATGTATGTATGTGTGTGTGTGTGTGTGTGTGTATATGCGATGAATAAACTGTCGTCTAAATTACTCAAAATGAAAATAACACTGACATCTTATTTTAAAAGGAATATTTAGCAAAATTACATAAAACATCTTGAAATACTAAAGAGTGAATTTATTCAATAAAATCGCCATTGGCTTCAACCACGGCCTCCAGATGACTTCGGAATCTTCTGCAACTCTTCTGGACGGTCTCCTTGTTTAAGCTGATCAATGCTGCCATATTCCTTGCCTTCAGTTTATCTTTTGTTTTACAAAGAATTTAATTGGTCTCTCGTTCAACTGCACCCCACAGATAATAATAAGGAGATCGCACACTGGGGAGTTAGATGGCTAGATGTTAGGGGTAATTTGGTCGCAGAAATTGTCTGACAGCCACGACTGGGTTCTCCTGCTTGTGTGCAATGGTGCAGAGTTCTGTTGCCAGATATAGGGTCTTCCAGCAGCCACCCTCTTGACCCAGGGCAGTACTACCTCCTCCAGGCACTTGGTGTAGGCCTCTGTGTTGAGTGTAAGGCTGTGTGGGAAAATGAATGGATGCATAAAGTCGCCATCACTAATGATCTCTCCAAGCACCATGATGTTGACTGGATGTTTGATTTAATCATTCGCAGTACACATCCTCATATTTAACTGTCCTCTGATTGACACCCTAAACTCTGAAATGTTCGTATCGGAACTTCCAGCGCGAAGGCTAAGTACTACAGCATGTCGTTTCTAGATTTCTGTAGAGTGAATTGCATTATGGTGCTGCTTTTCTCACAGGTGCTCATCTGACCCTACTATACTGTGTAGTCGACAAAATAAAAAAAACAAACAATGCGCATGCGCGTAATTAAAAATATATAATGGTGACAATTTACCCATCGCACTCTGTATATATGTATATGTGTATGTGTGCCTGCGTGCGTGCGTGCGTGCGTGTGTGTGTGTTTGTGTGTGTGTACGTGTGTGTGTATGTATGTGTGTGTGTGTGTGTGTGTGTGTGTGTGTATGTGTGTGTGTGTGTGTTTGTGTGTGTGTGCGTGTGTGTGTACATGTGATGTGAGAGATTACGTGACAAAGAGAGAAGTGAATTGTTAGAAAACAAGATAGGTGGCAAGATATATAGATTTGTCCCGCTAAAATCTAATGAACACGAAACAATTTTTGTGTATAGGCGATATTTTTCTGGTTTTCTCACAGTGAAAATATAAACGAATGTCACCCAACGTCACATTTTATTCGGGAATTCGAAGATGAGTTTAGTTATCTCCCGAGAGAATTTAATATTTGAAATCCAATATTATATATCTGCACTACAAATAACCCCACCATTCTCCACGCACTCAGCATCCATATCGAGACGTTGAAATATGCATAATTGTTAATACACATATCTTGATATCTAGAGTATACACACGTCGCAGAGAAAACACTTCAAAATAAGGAGTGTTCAAAAATTTTTTCGCTGCAGGAGTAACTTCGGCTTGAAGATTTAGTGTTTAAATTCATACGATTCTACATATTTTCATGGTATGAATAGCTTAAAGCTTGAAAGGCTCTGTTGGGCCCGCAAAGGCATAGAACACTATCTGTCTGTGTGTCTGTCTTTCTGTATGTATGTATTAATGTATGCATGTCTGTATGTATGTATGTATGTATGCATGAATATATGTATGCGTGTATATGTATATATTTGATGAGCATGTCTGTCTGTGTATCTATATAGGTATGTATCCAATATATGTTCATTATTTTATGTTCTTTCGCTTGTTCTACTCACTGATGAGAGGCCGTGCTTAATGCATTTAAAGTATTTTAAAGATTCGAGTTTGTCACATTGACTCAACACTCGGTCTAGGTCCTATTTCAACGATCTTATGGGCAGGAAATGCTAGGCGGAGTGAGGCGTGAGAGGTCGTAACTGAGACAGCACCAAATGCTAGATTCTCTACTTAATGAACAAAAACTCCTCACCGCAACAAAGTTTCATGTTATAAATACATATCTTGTAAAATATATACGTATACTCTTTACTGGAGAATATCGTGTTTCTGAAAACAAGCCGACTTACAAATAATGCTGCTAAGCCCAGGGTCAGACAAAATTAAATGAAGGTCGATCCTAAATTTACTGATTAAATATTCTTACAACGATATAATCTTCAGATACTAATATTCCTTGAACAAAAATTTCAGGTCTTATACATGGAATTACAGTTCTAAACACATGATGCTCAATACACTTAGTCACAGCTGTATCTAAATTATTAAAATTTTTCAGAATATTATTTTCCAAAGGTTTCACATCAAATGTATTTCTTGTAACTGGTAAATGTATACTGGTAAATTTAAATAACTGAGGTTGTATTTACTGAACATTCTGCTGTGTAGTG
>NC_142934.1:65212001-65219501 GCF_046866305.1 Octopus bimaculoides | reverse complement strand
ATATATATATATACATATATATATATATATATATACAGAAAGAGAAGGAGAAAAAGAGAAAGAGAGAGAGAGAGGGAGAGAGGAAAGTATTTACATACATATATAAGTGTATATGTTAAGATGCATCATAAGGTATGTCTTGTGTATATACTTTACATTTCAATAATGAAATGCATGCATACCCATACATAGTACACACACTCACACACACTCACACACACACACACACACACACACACACACACACACACGCACACACACACACACACACAAACAGATACAGACATACACATATATCATATATAATATTATATAAATTTGATCTATCTATCTGTCTATCTTTCTACATATCTATCTCTCTATCTATCAACTGTCTGTCTATCTATCTATCTATCTCTCTCTCTCTCTCTCTCTCTCTCTCTCTCTCTCTCTATATATATATATATATATATATATATATACATTTATGTAATAAAAACAGACGAATGAATTATATGGTATCGCTATAATGTTTCATTAAATGTCTTATGATATAACATAAAAACATCGCACATGCAGGTATACATGTCGTGCAACATGTATAAGATTATGTAATAAGTTAACTTTAATTCTCTCAACTCTTCAGGCGCCACTGTAATGCAGGTAGGTAAGTAAATTGATATGCCGTCAGTTTAACTTGTTCAACGATTTGTTTATCTCTAGACTTGTGTCATACCGTCTCGCCATCAATTGTGGTGTGCTTCACTTTGATAGGCCTTGATCTATAAAACAGGTCCCCTTTGTTCTATCTATCTATCTATCTATCTATCTATCTATCTATCGAACTACCTGTCTTTCTCTCTGTCAGCCTGCATCTCTCTCTGTCCCGCTGTGTGTGTAATTACTTACCTAAAGGATTACAACGAAACCGGGTTTGTGATTAACCTTTACATTTTGTATCTTTTCATATGTCTTGCTCGCTTACGTTCTGGCGCTTGCTGAATTTTCTTGAGAACAATCTTTTCTTAGTGGTCAGACCATAGTTGATCTAGCATAATGGACGTCCACTTAGTCGTCATCCCTCTTATATATATGTAATATAATTTTTCTGAATCTTCAGATTTTTCAATATGCTAGGCCACTGGTTTTAAATTGATATTAATCAAATTAATATTCAATTTTTCACCCTTATTATTTAAATTTATACACACACACACACACACACACACACACACAGACACACACGCACGCACACACACACACACACACACACACACACACACACACACACACATATATAAGGGTCCGTCAACATATTTATACTTATAAATCAATAAATACTGTTGTAGATCAAGATAAAATAGTTCCGTATTCAGCAGAATTTTTGAATTCATTGGAACTTTCAGATCTACAATTCAAATAGACTTCAATTAAAAAACAATATTCCCACTAACCTTGCTGTGATATCTTGATCGACCGTTCCTATGCAATTGTACTAAATAAATGGCTATGAATCTTATATTGCAAACCATAGTGACTAATGATTTTAAAAGATGCGCCAAACGAGGTGATACAATTATATCAAGAATTACTTTTATACTGGAAAATGTGTCCTTCCGATGTAGAAGATTTGAATTTCTAAAATAGCTAAGTTTTGCGAATGCAATCAACAAATCCCAAGGGCAAATATTAATTCCAGGTAGGCTGCATCTTGAAGAACACTGCTTTGCTAATGCTTAATTTTATGGAAGATATTCATGGGTTGGAAGCCTGTATAATTTTTACATTTATCCTAAGTTGGTAAAATCAAAGTATTGCGAATCCTGACCCGTTGGTCTGACAATGTTCAGAATTCCAAATGATACGATGAATACCGATCTAATATAATATTGACTGAGACTCATTGTGACATAAAGTTGTTGGTGTCTCGTAGTCCGAGAAAGACAGTTCTGCAATTTCTTGCTGAACAAACCTGAACATACATTTTGTTTATAGTGATCAAATGTATGTGCTGTACGTTAGCTGACTCCCTTCAACAAATCGACTTACTTGAATGAATAAGTGCCCGGTGTATCACATGTCAGGTGTGGATGTGATTGCAGAGCAACGTGAGATGAAGTTTTTTGCTCAAGAACAAAAAGAACACCCATTCCAGGAATTGAAATTACGAACTCGCGATCGTGAGTGCAACATCCTAACCACTCGGCCATGCGCCCTCTCGTGACAATACATTCTATCAAAGGTGCGGAATAAAGAAGGTGAGGATTTTAGACTGAGTCACGAAATAAGTCAACTATGCAACAGGCTTCGAAACAATTCCTGTGTAGGAAATTTGACTCAGAAATCAGTTCAAGCCACGGGCTTCGAGACAGACTGTGGTATTTCACTCGAAAAGTATTTAGTAGATGCAAGCCTATAGTAGAAGACATCTGATGACTGTGCCTCGCAGCGGTCTCCATCGCAAAATCAGGCATTTGTGAAATGAACAGTCAATAAATGACGGAGTTTATTTCCTCGTTTTTTTCATTTCAAGGAAAGATTTCAGTCGATCAGACTCTGATTTGACGGAGGTGTTTATTCCATTTACTATGTCCTACTTGTATATGAAATAACATACATAGTGCATGTATATAATCAGACAGTCTGACAGGCAATCATATACATATAGACGAGTAAACAAGTAAACGAACGCGCGCACGTAAATACACACACACCACACACACACACACACACCATACACACACACACACACACACACACACACACACACACACACACACACACACACAGCAGCAGCAGCAGCATATATAATGCTTTTATGATGTATTTTTTTGTCGTTTACACATAATTACTGCTTATTCATATTTTAATTATTACATATATTTTCATTGTACGTTGCTCTACTTTTCTTACATCATTCTACAGCTTTTCTTCCATTGTTCTTACTTCCAACTAGTTTCACCGAACCAAATATTACTTGATATACTGTAGGATGCTGTAATTAGAGAAACTAGTGTTTACCGATAGCGACCTCGCGTCTTTACTTTATCACATACCTGTATATCAAATCATTAAGCAGAGTAAATAAAAGTATCAGCCGTCGAAAGAGAAAACAAAGAATCGGAAGATTTGGAAAGCGATACATAAAAGTGCATTAAATAAGAAAATATTACATAGTATATAAAGTGTAATTTATAACATTTGATTTTATCAAACTATAAACAAAAGTGCAGTAAACTTATCCCATACATGTATACATCCGACCTAGCTTTCTTCCAGGCTACTGGCCGACTTCAGTTTCGTCATTAATAAACAAACACGAACACACACACTCACTCACACACGCGCGCGCACAAACATTAATGTGTTTGTCTTTATGTGGAGTTATATTAAAATTTTACATTAAATTGAAGGATTACTTAGTAATTTGGGGACAGTACGTATTTATACCTTTACAAGAAGAGTGGTGACAGTGACTTCAAAGTTTCGGACTGCTAGACTTCATCGGACTGACATACTCACATTCGAACACACACACACACACACACACACACACACACACGGCACGGTTTCGGATTCAGTTCCACTGTGTGGCACCAATGGGCAAGTGTCTTCTACTATATCATTAAGATGAGCAAAGGCTTGATTTGGTAAAGGGATATGAATGTGTGTGCGCATGCATGTGTGTGTGCGCGCGCATGTATGTATACATGTGCTTGTTTTTGTACGAGCACGTGCGCGAGTGTGTCTTTGTCTCCCATAACTGCTTGACGACCGGTATTGGTTTATTTATACCTCCTTAATCTAGTATTTCGCTCGACGATACTGATAAAATAAGTAGCAAATTTAAAACATAACTACTAGAGTTGATTTCTTCGACTAAACCCTTCAAGGCGGTGCCTCAACATAGCTACAGCCCAATGGGTGAAATAACAAAAGGGTTAAAGACACACACACACACACACACACACACGAATATGTATAACTAATAAACATGTGGGATGCAGAAACATATGTTGTGAAGCCTTTGAATTTCCATCCGCAACTTATCGTTATTATTACGTATATATCAAAAGGTATAGCTATATTATTCATACCTGTATGTAGGTATATATATATATATGTATAGAAAAGTTATTATTTCTAAATCTCGGAACGAGAAACATTCAGTAACAGCACTCTAGAGTAAAGATTATTTGCCAACGTAATGTGGTAGACCTGATTAGGCCGAATGTTACTGTTATTTAGCCCCTGGGGTTAAATAACAGTAACATTTGTCATAATCTGGACTGCCACATTATGCTGGCAAATATCCGTTACTCTCTCTCTTTCACTCTGTATATATATATATATTCTTTTATTCTTTTATTTGTTTCCGTCATTTGACTGCGGCCATGCTGAAGCGCCCCCTTTATATATATATATATATATATATATATATATATATAAATTGCATAACCTCACTTACCCATCCTCTCTAATTGCTCCATGCGATTTTATTTTTCCGTTCTCCCTAATGAAAAAAGGCATTAAAGGAAAACGCTTTGCGGATGTGGAAGGTGTGAAGAAAAAATGACGAGGGCGTTAAGAGGCATCACCGATGCATTGCTACAAATGGAGAATATTTAGAAGGCGATAAAAGTGCACAACTAAGAGTATAAAATAACATTGCAAAATTCCGCTTTCTTTTGGGTACCCACCAAATATATGTCGTACAATTTGTTCCAGTTATAATAATTATACGCTACATCATACATTGGTTTCAAAATTTTGCTCCTGAGCCAGTAATTTTGGAGTAGGGGATGAGTCGATTACATCGACCCAAGTGTTCAGCTTGTACTTATTTTATCGATCCTGAAACGATAAATGGCAAAGGTCAATGCCGGCGGAATTTAGACTCAGTACGTAAACCGGACGAAGTACCGTAAAACTTTGTGCTCAGTGCCCTAACGGTTCATCACGATCGCAACCTTGCACCATATTATTATATATTGATTTACTCTATCGATCAAATAACTTGAATAGATATATGCATTAATATTCTATGCCTATAAGGAAGCTTATATGTGTGCATATGTGTGTCCAAGGATATTCGCGTATCTGTATGCATGTTTATATATATATATATATATATATATATATATATATATATATACATATATATAATGTATATATACATACATTCTTGCATATACATATACATACAAACACACACACCCGCACACACACATAAACATACATACTTACATACATTCAGGCACACGCTCGTACATACACACGCACACACACACACATGCTTGAAATTAAATGCTTATAAATTGTAATTTCGAGACAAGTGAGTTTTTCAAACAAAATGAAATCTAATTTCCAGTTATTAATATACGAATATCCATGCACTAACCTATGTAATATTTGTACATATGTGTGTATATATGTGTATACGCGTCAACGTATGTATGCGTATGTTAAATAAATATGTATATTTCTATCTTTTTTATGGTTAAAATTTTTTCATTGGATTTTACTTTTCAGATTCAAGTTTATGTTATTTTAAAGTAATAAAAAACGACAATGAATTAAAATATAAACAACGGAATATCCTTCCTTTCTGCCTATCAAGGTTTGCATGTATGTATGTATGTATGTATGTATGTATGTATGTATGTATGTATGTATGTATGTATGTATGTATGTATGTATGTGTATATTTATATATATATATATATATATATATATATATATATATATATATATATATATATATATATATATATATATATGTATGTATGTATACATACATATATACATACACACAGGCATATATGTATATATATATATATATATATATATATATATATATATATATATATATATATATATACATATATATATGTGTGTATATATAAATATATGTATATATATATACAGACATACGTAAATATTTATTCGTATATACATATTCATATATACACGCATACACACATGCATGCACATACATGCACACACACACACACACACGCACACACACACACACACACACACACATACACATACACACACGAAACACACGGACTTATACTTTATGTTTATCTCTTAGCGAGTTGCAAAACTAAAAGCACAGAATGTAACCCACATATATATGCATTTGTGTTTGTGTGTGTGTGCGCGTGTTTGTAGTGATGCTTGCGCGTTCATTTGTATATATATACGTATATATATATATACGTATATATATATATATATATATATATATATATATATATATATATCTATATATATATATATATATAAGTATATAGATATGTATATGTCTATATATATATGTATATATATATATACGTATATATATACGTATATATATATATATATATATATATATATATATATATATATATATATATATATATATATATATATATATATATATATATATATATATATAAAAGTATATAGATATGTATATGTCTATATACACATACGCACACATACACACGCAATTACAAACAAATACATATCATAAGGAAAACATTGTCATCCTGAGGAATATGGCGTTTAGAATGTCAGGAGGAGAGATGGCAATGCATATGTTCGTGAACATTCGAACCCCTCCACACATACAGACAGGAAATGAAAACTGTAGATTGGAGCGGATGCATCTGTGGATGTGTTGAATGACCTGCGCCTCGAAGTATCTTCGTAACCAACGCATTCGTCGTTCCCGTGATCATCCTAATCGTCTGCTTCCTCAGCGGCTCGTCGCCGCCATTGTTAGTATTCGTCGTTTTCATCGTCGTCGTCTTCTCGATTCTCTGTGTCCTTCTCCGTCTCTTATTTCTCCTCCTCGGCATCATGACATATTGTCATCATAATTTTCTTTATTATCAATATATCGTCATTTGTGGCCATCACCATCGTCGTCGCTGTCGTCGTCGTCGTCGCTGTCGTCGTCGTCGCTGTCGTCGTCGTCGTCGTCGTCGTCGTCGTCGTCGTCACCATCATCATCATCATCATCATCATCATTATCAATGGTACTATCTCTAACAGGATGATGACGACGATGATGATGATGACGGAAGTGGATCATCATCATCCCAAAAACATTGTGACACTTCATCATGTGACAGTATCTTTTATTTTTTTAATGTTTTACTTGCTTCAGTCATTTGACTGAAGCCATGCTGGGGCACCAACTTCAAAGGTTTTAGTCGAACAAATCGACTCCAGGAATTTTTTAGGCCTAGTACTTATTCTATCGGCGTCTTTTGCCGAAACACTGAGTGACAGGGACGTAAACACACAAACACCGTTTGTCATGCGGTGGTGGGGGACAAACACACACTTATAGACACACTCATATTGATATACAGGTTTGGCCAAAAGTCACCCGACAGTAAATCAAAACCATTTAATTCCAAGACTTATCTATGTTTAACAAATGAATGGATTTAATAAAATCATCTAAATATGAAACATCATGAAAATTGTTCAAACTGAAGTTCTTCGTGAGCGACACATTTTTCC
>NC_142934.1:65194501-65207001 GCF_046866305.1 Octopus bimaculoides | reverse complement strand
CTAAATTAGATAGAAATTTGAAAGTAGGTTATAAAATATAAGAGTAATACATAATTAGTACAGTAAATATAATGATACAAAAAAATTGTTATATATTACAGTAAAATCTACCTATAACAACAAATTCACAGTAAAATTTGCTTGAGTTTTTGCCTAAGTTACTGCCAAGTCTTCACATTTATAGTCTTGAACAATGCCTATTTTTTACATAACGAATTTGCCTACCTTATATACGATTCTACTTTGCATAAAACTTCAGCTATATTGGTACCCCTGGCTCTTATTTTTTAAGTATTCTAGTGTGTCAATATTTTAACAAAATAAGGCGGCGAGCTGGCAGAAACGTTAGCACGCCGGGCGAAATGCTTAGCGGTATTTCGTCTGTCTTCAAATTCTTCCGGAGTCGATTTTGCCTTTCATCCTTTCGGGGTCGATAGCTTAAACACCAGTTGCGTACTGAGGTCGATCTAATCGACTTTCCCCCTCCCCGAAAATTTCGGGCCTTGTTTCTAGAGAAGTAAAGAATATTTTAACAAAATGATGGTACCTGTTTTAATTATAATGTTACTTTGTAAATTAAAATTAGGGATGTGAGTTCGAGCCTCATGGCTGGCCGCTGGCAAATTTTTCTGCAAGATATGGATAGCTTATTCTGTTCCTTCTACTTTGTTAGCATTCTTCTACGTTTGAGAATAAATTATTTTTTTATCTATACCTCTAAAATCAAATAATTTTTAATATTCAAATTTTATCATTAGCTGCAATATTTTAAGTAAAAATGTTCTTGTTCTGTACTTTACCAGATGTAATAACTTGCCCTGACTTTTCCAAGTGTAATAACTTGTCCTCTACTTTTCCAGATTTATAATCTTATGAATATTATTTCACTTGCTCGCATTTTTCCATGTAATCTATGTTCTTTCCAGGCTATGCTTTTATGCTAATTAACAGTGTGTCAAATGTGTTAATTAGCGGAGTCGTTGATAATTTTTTCTTTACCTCAATGATGCTGGTGACATATATTAAAAGTCCACTAGAGGTATATTCATAGAAAAGTATAAAACTATATTATCACCCTCAAATTTGAGAAACACTCATAACTTTTTTTTTTGAAATTTCTCGAATTGTGCTCTATCATTTAAGCTTAATTGAAATATAGTTTGTTATTAAAATAAAAAAAGTTAATTATACTTAAATCCAATTTTTTTTGCCTTACTTATATTTTTTTCATGATATTTTACCTCACAACGTTTTGATACAAATTTTTGTTGCATGGGACCAAAATTACAAAATTCTTCATGCTTTTTTTCTGTCATTGAAGCTAAGATGAATATATTTTGCCTTTAAAATAAAAAAGAAAAAGTTATTTAGATCTATACTTGATTAGAGGTATTACTTACTCTCCTATAACGTCGCTACAAATTTTGATGTAAACTTTTTTCTACTGGACCAAATCTCAATTTTTAATACAAAAATGTAGATATGAACCAGTCCTCTGCGAAAATGTTAACGGTTTTCCATTTACTTAAGAACTGAATTAACAACAAACCCTGAAAGATGCTGCCCATGAGTAAAGTGTAGCCTTAAGAATATTATTCAACTACTACCGTAGTTGAATGATATATATGTTAATATTTGTTATGTATCTTTTTAATGTTTATATATATATATATATATATATATATATATATATGTTAAATCTGAGCCCTCGGGGTCAGCCACATTTAAGTGGCAAATATACTTCACTATATATATATATATATATATATATATATATATATATATATATATATATGTTTGTATTATGTATGTATGTATGTATGGTATGTATGTATGTATGTATGTATGAATGTATGAATGTATGTATATATATATATATATATATATATATATATATATATATATATATATATATATATATATATATATATATAACTGTTACATAACTGACCAGTAGGCCGTGCTTATACACATTTAGGGAAACCACGGGTCTCTCATAAATATGGAACAATCTAACCTCTGCTATGCCACTAAAAATATACCCACGCCATCCAATGAGCTATGCACCCGAATGCCGCTGGAAATGATAATGGATGTAATTAGGCGTATGAGGTGGAAAGCATTCTACCATGCCTTAACCAAACCATCCCCGGAGGGCAACAACTCTGGAATCAGATCGAGAAAATACCAACCCAGTGTCAAGGACCTCGAACCCTTCGAGGCGGACCTAATGTGCATCTTTCTCAAGCTAAGGCTAACAGGTTTTCGGATCTGACGATATGCCATAAGGCTAAGCCTTTTAAGGACAGGAACCCTAAGGTAAACCCATATACATATATAAGTATGTATGTATAAGCAATATACACACACGCAAAAGAAGAAACGTATGCGCATGCCTACGTTCGTTAATAGTCGACCATATATATATGAAGGTATGGAAGACGAAATGTCTTCTCTTATGTTATCGGCATTTGTGCAGACATCCATCCACACACACACACGCACACACGCACACACACACACACACACAAACGCACACACACGCGCGCGCGCGCGCGCAAAATGGTCGTCAAGCTCTGTTTTGCAACAAAAATGTTAATCAATCGAAAGAGATCCTAATTATCAATACATGAATGCAATAAATGACAGCGTCTTGCCTTTCCCCTTCCAAAACTCAGCCACCTATTTTGCCTTACCTATATTTTCTCTTCTCTTTAGTATTCTTTAAACCTTTTTTCTTTATCTTCCTATAATTTTTCTCTTCGTCCATACCCTTTTCATTTCTATATTTTCTTTCTTTTTGTTTTCTTATTTTTCCGATGTTCTCTCTGTGTCTTATTTCGTTCATTCGTCTTAACATTTCTTTGCGTCTTGTTTTAATTCTTTTACTTACTGTTTTTCTAATGTTCATGATTCTCTCTCTTTTTTCTAGTCAGGTTGTTTTCTGCCATTTTCCGGTTCGCTTCATTTGCTACAACGTAAATAACTGATCTATATTAGTGTATTACCAATATCGGACTGAAGTGCTTACATAAACCATCATTGAACTCAAGGATCTTAGACGCTTTTTATCTATCAGATAATTGATAGTGTGCTTTATATATCTCTATGTATGCATGTATGTATGTATGTATGTATGTATGTATGAGCATATATATATATATATATATATATATACATACATAAAAACAGATAAATATACGCACATACATACACATGCATAAGCACACGCACAGACACACATATATATAGATACGTATATACATGTATATACATACTTATATACATACATATATATATATATCTATATACATGTATATACATACTTCTATACACACATGTATATATTTATATACATATATATACACACACACACACACACACACACACACACACACATATATGATAGATCGCTAGCCACTACACATTCTTTTTTTCTCTCCTTGTTTCTTTCTCTGTTTCTTTCTGTGGAAGAGTGTAGGCTCGAAACGTTAAAGACATTTTCACTTCCCGAGCGCTATACTAATACATCTGATTATTTTCTACACCACCTCTCTTCGTCTTTTGCTTTTTTGTGAATTCTCCCCTTATATATCATAAAAGAGGGGGTGTTTTTCCACGCAGGAAAAAATATAGGGAAATTAGTTGTTGAAAATGCACCTAAATTTGTAAAATTTGTAATTGATTTAAAATTAACTTTTTACATGTATACCAAACTAGTTTCAACAATATTTTTTTTTGGTTATCAGTAGTAAAAATTTAGAATTATGAATTAGAAAACCATATTTGAAAGTTTTAATGTTGACAAGTTTAACTGTTCATAAAAAAACTGTGGATCAACTTGTTTAAATGGAAAAATTTCAATAGTGTTAGTTGTGGTCGACAAGAAATGAATGTCATCAGGTTTTCAGTCATACTGAGTTAAGAGGGATAAATGAAGATAATAAAAAAAGGGATTTGGTTTAGAGTTTCTCTGTTTTTCGTTCCGGCATGTGCAGGAACTCAGTTAGAGTGGTTGCACTTTTTGACCATAAAAGTTCACGTAAGCAAACACCTTGATCAATACCCCGTAAACATAAACTGAAACACCAAATCGTCCCTCTCTATCAATGCACTGGAAACACTTCAACCCAATTCCGTTTAAATAAGGAAAAATATAAATCACAGCTGAATATCATTTTGAAAGAAGAAAAAACACTAAAGAGAAAAAGGAAAAAAGACTCAATTTCTCCACAAAAAAAAAAACGACCAGGTACGATAGACAATTTAAAAAAAAAAACATTAGTAACAGTCTTCCTTCCAGGTTTCGAAATCGCAACTCCAAATCACCATACAATAACACCATAAAAACATCAGTTGCCAACGTCACCTAACTCTAAGTCCAATGAAATGTTTACCGCCGATCAAAACCGACCTGCAACAAATACACCAAAATGATCCTTTAAGAGAATCAACTAACTGGAACGGCTCATGACTGTTCCCCACAGGGAACCCAACCAGACAGAACGACGAACTTGACCACCAGAAAAGCAAGACGTCGCCTGTAAAAAATTATAAAT
Source organism: Octopus bimaculoides (assembly GCF_046866305.1). Lineage (NCBI taxonomy): Eukaryota > Metazoa > Mollusca > Cephalopoda > Octopoda > Octopodidae > Octopus > Octopus bimaculoides. Next base: position 65,202,442 of record NC_142934.1, on the reverse strand, counting down.
ACACAGGATTTCAAATACGAAAGTTCCTGCGCACGACGGAAAGTGAATAACAGGAACTCTAAACCTAATCCCTTTTTTTAACTATCTTCATTTCTCCCTTGTTTTTCTCCCTCTTAACTCAGTATGACTGAAACTTTGATGACATTCATTTCTTGTCGACCATTACTAACACTATTGATATTTTTTTTCCATTTAAACAAGTTGATCCACAGTTTTTATATTATCGACTGTTATGAACATTTAAATTTTGCAACATTGTAACTTTTAAATATGGTTTTCTTAATTCATAATTCTAAATTTTTACCATTGATAAGCAAAAAAAAAAAAATATTGTTGAAACTATTTTGGTATATCTATAAATTTATTAAAAAAAAATTACGAGTTTTTCAAATTTAGGAGCATTTTCAACAACTAATTTGCCTATATATATATATATATACATATATATCAACTTTAAATAGAGCTCAAAATTGATCCGTTGAAAATACTTTATTACAACAACAATAACAATAATAATAACAAATAAATAGACCTATGTACATTTCAACTGTGAGTTTTTTGCTAAGATTGTTAACAGATACTATATTTTTTACCAAATATTTTGGTAAAAAAATATATATTTAACATATATACATATATATATATATATATATATATATATATATATATATATATATATATATATATATGTTTGTATGTGTGTTTGGATATGCGTGTATGTATCTAAGTGGGCGCCTGTTTACATATGTGTAAAGAATTTCATGTATATATATATATGTATGTGCGTGTGTGAGTGAAGCTTTTCGTTTTGACATGTATGAAAGCAAGACTCTGTCTATATTTTATCCTTTTATATTTTAATATGGAGTCTTTATTTCATATATTTTTATGAACTTCTTTAAAGGCTTTAAAAAATTTCTTGTTAGATATAAAGTACTAAAATTCATCATGAGCATTTCAGACTTCCTGAACGAACTAATATTATTAGTTTGCCTTGTTGTGTCCTAAAATACCTAATATATTTGCCGTAGATGTTGCCGCCTGAAATTTGGTTTTCTAAGCCTTAGATTTATACATAACCGGTTGAATCTTTCTATTTGTTTGTGATTAGCTTATTTAATCTGAGCTTTTACTTTCACATTATGCTGTGCTATGAGTATTGTTGGTATCACAAATCGTTTATTAATAATTATAACTATTTAAAGAGACAGCAGCTTACGCCAACCGCACTTTATCCTGAAGATGTGACTTTGATGTTTTAGAAACGTTAATGATGAAATTAGTTTTTCTAACAAATTGCGTGAAAATCAACCGAAAATATGATACAAACTGTCATAGATATCATAAAACTAGAATATAGTCGTAATTTTGATACAAAGAATAAAGATTATGGCAGCAAGCAGAAGAGGTAGCGCTTAATTAAGGGCCGTATTGCCAGTACGAATTAAAAACTGATACCAAGACACAAATAGTGGTTATTCAATACGTAAAAATGGAAATTATGGCAGTGACAATCGGAGTAGTACCTAATTCACGTCTGTTGAGATAGCATCTGCTAGTCGTCTTAAGTTTAGTTTTTCCCTGCAAAATTTTAATTGCTCAACCTATATCAGCACATATTCTATAAAGGCCTTCAATTTGTTAAAAATGCAAGCCAAATCTCACTCAAACACCACACTACCGTCTTGAAAATTAGAAAGGACTTTTGGGATAGTAACATCCATGATACAAAAAGATGAAATGGTCCCAGAAACTTTACATATGTAACCAGTAAATGGGGTACGATATCAGCAGGTGCACAGGATCGCACGAATCTTCAACCCGCAATATAGCCATACCCCCAATATAATTGTTATCTCATGAGAACCATTTTAATAAATGATAGCCCAAAACTCTTTCAGTCGAAATCGTGTCCACGTCTATGAAGTGCATGAAATCATATCGGAAGAAAAGTTCCGCTATTTTCTTTGTGACAGGTTTAAATTGATGACCAGTTTAACACCAAAATTCATTGCATTGGCGTACCATGAGTTTTAGCCAGCCTGTACTGTAATCAAATAGGTCATCTCCTTCCTCACAACATATCTCCGACGACAGAAAATACATTTAAATTGGTCGCCCTCTGCAGTTACCCCACGCTGCGCCACGGATTCATTGGCCGCCGTTAAGGGAGCTTACTTTGTGAAAATCATTGGGATTTCATTTCTGATCTGCGCGTAAATTCTTCCTTTCCAATTTCCCGCCAACAAGCTTAAGAGGTTCTGAAAATGATTGTAGGTGGTGCCTATAACAGTCAAAATTCTCTAGATATTCACCGACGTGAAATTTGAATTAGAAATTGGAAAATATGAAGGTGACTTATCAAAACGTCATCAACACAGAGAAGATCATGTGATCGTCAACAGAACACTCCACAATGAGCAAATATCAGCTGATATCCCCAGCAAGTCGTTTCTATTAGTAACGTATATAGGTTTCACGATGACAAATCTACAATTGCTGAAACTAATTAGAAATTGTTTTATATTATGATATTTTTCTTTCTCTTAACTTTAATTTTTCTTTCTCTTAACTTTTTAAAAACATTTTTCCTATTGTTCTGCTTTTTTTCTTTGTGACTGTTTTCTTTAGATTTTAATAGATTTCCTCAGTTTTTGGTTTTCTTATGTGGGGGACACAACATTTACATCATTTTGCTAGAAAAATACCTCTTACTTTCTCTGTCCACTTCTTTTTTTGTATTCTCTTCTATCACCCTTTGTATTTTTTCCTCACCCACTTTATCTCTTTATGTCTCTTTCTTTTTTTTTCTTTATATCTCTCATCCTATCACGCCCATCCTTTATTTCTCTCTCTCTCTCTCTCTCTCTCTCTCTCTCTCTCTCTCTCTCTCTTTCTCTCTGTATCTCAGTCTGTTTTGCCTGTCTGTCTGTCTGTTTCTCTCTCTCTCTCTCTCTCGCCCACTTTATTTTAGCGCTCACACCATCGGTACACTTGAGGTCATTCCTTATTTTAAATACTGTGTCTTGTAATTACTTACAAACACACATCAAGTCGAAATATAAACAATCATAGTTATAAATAAGTTACTTTCTTTTATTTTTACTAACCTTCTCAAATCCATGCTTCTATTAAATAATAAAACACAGCACTTTCTCTTTTCATAAAATCCATATTAAGAAAGACACACATACATATACACACAGACACACCATTGTACACACATAACTATATACCCACTGACGCACAGTCACAAACACACACATTCACACAAACATAAGCACTTACATACAATGTCCTTGCAAAGCTCTACGCTTCTGTGCATGCACACGAATACTACAACGAGTGCACAAACAATTTCCAGCCTGCATCCAGAAGAAAGTTTAGAGGGAACATTGCTTACATACACAAGCGTAGAGATATGTCTGAATAATAACATATAACAATAAAAAAGCATAATGCACATGCACAAACATATACGTACACATGTGCATACATACATACATACATACATACATACATACATACATATATGTATATATATATATGTGCGTGTGTGTTTGGTATATATATATATATATAACAATTGCAGCGTGGAAGGTGTTTATAAGCCATTTAATTTAACACACAAAATCCGTTAGATTCACTTCAACATCTAAATTTAATTTGTCAAAATATTTTCGTCTCTTTGAGACCGCGACCTGTTCACTGACAAAAGTCTGTGCTGCACAGAGATGCAGCACAGAATTTTGTCAGTGAACAGGTCGCGGTCTCAAAGAGACGAAAATATTTTGACAAATTAAATTTAGATGTTGAAGTGAATCTAACGGATTTTGTGTGTTAAATTAAATGGCTTATAAACACCTTCCATGCTGCAATTGTTTTCGTTCCAGCACACGATCTCAGATCAGGTCACTTGCTATGCAAGTGCATCTCCGTAATATATATATATATATAGGTAAGTAGAGTTAGCGGTTGGACTAACCAGCTAAGGGATAAGAATATCCGTTCTTACTACCAGTATCATTTATCTGTATTATCCCTGGGTATGGGTATGTAAGCACACTATGCTCATTGGATACATGTAATAACTGAATAAACAAAAGTGTATCCGGAATCAAATTTAAATAAGCAGAAAATGGAGAAAACGTTAGATAAACAAACAAACAAACTGACCAACATCGGTTATTTATTCTTTAATACAAAACTTAACTTAACATTACATAACATTTCTCACGGCCGTTTTGGCTGCCGATGTTAATCGGTGCTAACAAAGAAAATTCCGAGAATAATTTTCGCCATCTTTATAGCACATTCAATCTTGTACATCGAGCTTCATCAGAGTGAATAACAAATACAAGAATTAAATAAAATATAATAAAATAAACGAAGGGAAGAGGGAAGAGGAAAGAAAAGAGCCCTCGAAATGAGGCCAGAAGTCTCAATATATTAGAGTCATACCATTTTGCTGTGTGAAGCTTGAAGTCGATAGGCAAAGGAGTGAACTGGCAAAAAAAAAAAAAAAAAAGAAAACATCACTTATTAGCGCTCAGATGATTTGATCGTACTCTTCGAAATTTTTACCGAGGGATAAGTCTGCGGAGTAAATAGCGGTTATAAGAGAAATCCATGTGAGGGAAGATAATGATGCAAATAAACAAATCAAATCGCTTGCTAGTTCACTCCTTTGCCTATCGACTTCAAGCTTCACACTGCAAAATGGCATGACTCTAATATATTGAGACTTCTGGCCTCATTTCGACGCTCTGTTCTTTCCTCTTCCCTTCCTTTTATTCAATTTTATTTTATTTATTTTTTTATTTGTTATTTACTATGTTGAAGCTCCATGTAATAGATCGAATGTGCTATCAAGATGGCGAAAATTATTTTCGGAGTTTTCTTTTGTAAGCACCAATTTACATCGGCAGCTAAAACGGCCGTAAGAAATGTTATGTAACGTCATGTTAAGTTTTGTATTGAAAAATAATTAACCGATGTTGGTTAATTTGTTGATCTAAGGTTTTCCCCATTTTCTGTTTATTGAAATTTATATAAATACACACACACACACACACACACACACTCACACATGTATATATATATATATATATATATATATATATATATATATATATATATATATATACATATATATATTATATATATATATATATATGCATATATAGATATAAACACACACACACACATATATATACATACATGTACACACGCGCACACACTCACACACACACGCACACTCGCGCGCACGCTCATACACCTATATAGCCAACAGATGAGATCCAGAGATGTTCAATGCAAAAAATACCACTTATTAGCTCTGAAATGATTTGAACTTATTCTCCGAAATCTTTACCGAGGAATATGTCCGCGGAGTAAAAAGCTGTTGTAAGAGGAATCCATGTGAGGAGAGATAACGATGCAAATAGACAAATAAAATCGCTTGATCTACAAATACAGTATATACATACATGTATACGTGTAAATAGAGAGAAAACAAAGACTAAAAATATTCTGACGATGGGTTTGGGGACCAACTGAACACAATATACGACCAAGTGTAGAATCGTGGAGAAATCTATGCCATATCAAAATTGATCTAAGAGATGCAGCTTAATGCGTAGCTGAAAGATCACATTTTTTTTAGATCCAAGAATTCCACCACTCTGTTTGATTCCAGATCCGAAATTTTCAGCAAATTCAAAGACATGGACAAATTTCTTTTGTCGAATTGGAGAACTACCGAACCCTCTCCGGATTGTGCAGCTGACTTACAGACTTTGTACAGCAGATAGTTTAATTCAATTTAATCATTTCTATGGTGAAAGGGTTCGTAACTCTAATATATATATATATATGATTATATCTATCTATCTATCTATCTATCTATCTATCTATCTATCTATCTATCTATCTATATATATATATATATATATATATATATATATATATATATATATATATATATATATATATATATATATAATCACATAAGACAAACACATGAGATGATATCAACTTAATACTGGTACTGGTCCTGTTTCTACAAACAGTTCCTTTTCTACCTGATGTTCTGCAAACAACAGAGACATCAATAGCCATTCAATACTATCCTATCTCCCGAGAACAACGCTTGATTTTATTGGCTAATGTGTCGAAAGAATCAAGATACGTATCGGAAGAAAAAGTGTCTACGACTTCTTAATCCCTTTAATGTCAAATGACTTCCAGAGAGCTCAACTGCGCAGTAAAAAAGAAAAAATTAACATCAGAGGATTATTAAATATAGGATTTAGACATTTATATATTAAAGGTAACAGATTTCCACTGATCTACTCTGAAGTATAATGCAACAAATTGCTCGATAAATATTTAACAATAGGCAAAGATATTTAGAGCTACGACATTAGTGAACAGGATAAATATGGAACAAGTTTTAAAGAACTAAAAAACCGTACATAATAATACATATTTTTATGCGTGCTTGTGTATATGTGTATGTGCGCATGTGTGCGTGTGTCAGTGTGCGTATTTTTGCATGTGTGTCGGTATATGTGTCTGTGTATGTACATGTATGTGTGTGTATGTATGTGTGTGTATATGCATATATATTTACATATATATATGAATATACGTATATGTGTATATATATATATGTGTGGGGGGGGGGTGTATGTGTGTTTGTGTATGTGTGTGCGAGTGAGTGAGTATGTATGTATAAAATTAGTAGGCAATCCTACTTCGAAGTTCACCCTACCGTTTTAGAAATGGATGAATACACTTGATAAATTACTATTGAATGTAATATGCCAGACCGTTTTTGGCATTCATACATGAATAATAAAGAGAAGTGCTTTTTTCTTTTCACTATCAATAAGCTGTCAAAGAAGATAGTATAATAATAATAATAATGATAATAATAATAATAATAATAATAATAATAATAATAATAATAATAATAATAATAATGATAATAATAATAATAATAATAATAATAATAATAATAATAATAATAATAATAATCCTTTCTACTAAAGGCACAACGCCTGGATTTTAGGGGGAGGAGGACAGACGATCACATCAACTGGGAATTAATTTATCGACTCCGAAAGGATGAAAAGCAAAGCCGACCTCAGTGGAATAACAGCAACAACAACAACAGCAACAACAACAACAACAACAATAATAATAATAATAATAATAATAATAATGATAATAATAATAATAATAATAATAATAATCCTGATAATAATAATCTTTTCGACTCGACCCAGGTTTGGTATTATTCCTTGTAGACTTTACGTGGTTAGCACGTGTTACTACCTGTAACCTTAGATAACCACTTTTCAATACTCCTTTAATTGTTCCAAGCCCTTCTCATAATCTTTGCTTCCGTGGTCCACTTTGCCTTTCATTACTACTACTACTACTACTACTACTACTACTACTACTACTACTACTACTACTACTACTACTACTACTACTACTACAGCCATCAACATCATCATTATCATCATTATTGTTATTATTACTATGTTTACTATTATTACTATTTTAATGGCACTAATTTAAGGACAAGATGAGTCATTTTCAGGGAAGGAGTTAGTCGATGTGACTGATACAGGTATTTGTCTCGTACTATAATATTTCCTCGACATCAGAGTGATGAAGGGCAAAGGCTTCCGCAACGGGATTTTGAACTCAGATAGTAAAAAGCCAGAAAATAGTAACAATGATGATGCTAATGACGACCTTGATGAACATGATGTTGATGATGATGATAATGATAATAATTGTTTCTACTACAAACAGAACGCCTGACATTTTGAGGGAGGTGGCATCTCGATTAGATAGATTCTAACGCTCGACTAATACTAATTTTATCGAGCTCGATAGAACTAAATGCACAGTCGACCTCTAGTA
>NC_142934.1:65169501-65177001 GCF_046866305.1 Octopus bimaculoides | reverse complement strand
ATGCATTTCGCCCGGCGTGCTAATATGTATATATGTATGTGTGTGCGTATGACCTTCTTTAGAAATAAATAGTTAAACGAAAGTTCTGCAGAAGAATAATGAAATGTTTTGAAAACACATAGAAAATATAATAGTAACACTTCCCTACTATTGAATTCAGTCCATCTGTGTCAATTCTTATAGAGCAACCATACTTCAAGAACATGAAAGATAAATTTCCACCTGGAAATAATACTGGGTTATTGCAAATAAAATTCACATAGAAATCTGGTAAATATTCTGACTATATATATATAGTGAGTTTAAATAATACAAATTAAGTTTCTCTGTCCATAAACATGACGATATGAACTTACAACCTATGGAGAAGGTGGCCGACACGCTATACACTCGGCTATCCTAGATTCTACATTAAACGACACGATATTATACTTTATTTGATGAACAATTGCGTCGTTGGTTATAGGCTTTCAATAGCCGAACACTGGTTCTCCGCATCTCTGACCGTCAGAAGATACCCCCACCAGGTATCAAATAACACGCTGAACATTTTATTCGAAGACGCCGTTTGCGAAAATACGAACTTTCGGATTATTCTTCCTATTCAGTGGGAAGCGAAAGGAATATGTTGTACTCATATGAAAACTAACAAGTGAAGGCTAGAAGAAAAATTAAATATATTAGCACCAGGAATGCGACAAATATAAATTTAAACAACTAGTGTTTAGTTTTTGTTTCGCAACTTAATTGATAATTCTCATAATCTCAGTTGTCTTTAGTGCTGCTCAGATGATAGCAATTGTTATAACTTAATGAAATCATCATCATCCATTGTTTTAAATCCGGGTTTTGTCTCCGTTAACAGGGGTGGCCAGATTTACCTCAAAGCCAAAGCAACCGAGGTAGGCAGGTGCAGCCCACTTCAACCTTTGGACTGGCTGGTGCCCATTCTCCTTAGCTATCATGAGGCTTTTTTGGAGCTGGACTTACTACGGGGAGCATACCCTTGCTTACCCCCAAACTCAGTTTCTAGACTTTACCACGATTTTAAAGAAATATGGTAGAAAACTAGCTCAGGAAGGCCGGAACGCTACTCTCTGAGACCCCTTTCCGAGCCCCACCTCACTATCTAATAATCAAATGTGCTGTAATAATCTGAAGGACCGATATAATGCGTACAATTCTATCGCGTCAAGTTCTTATATAGGTATTTGAACTTCCAAAGCAGAATAGTAATGCATGTAACTAGCATTGATTAAAATTTTTGCAACCATACCTACTTCGTTATTTATAGCTATATAACATATCAAATGAATAGTCCGATAAAAACAGAGAAAAAGTAATTCAGTGAAGTTTACAAATTTATCTAAATTTGTATGTTGAAAGGAAACAAGAGCACAGACGTTTCAGGCAAACTCCATCTTCGGAAATGGGAAATGTTTTAAATGCTTGTGTAACACTGAGAATATAGGTTTTACCTTCTCAGTGCTAAAATAAACATCGACAAATATTTCCTCTTGCCAAAGTTGGTGCTTTAGTTCATCTGTGACAGAAAACCTTATTAAAACTAATTTGCAAATAATACCAAGTAACCCCATAGCATTAAATATATACCATAACCACAGGTCACAAAACAGTAAATAATGATTTTTAAAATATCATTCAACTACAGTAGTAATTGAATAATATTCTTAAGGCCGCAATTTACACACACGCAGCATCTTTCAGAGCTCGTCGCTAATTCAGTTCTTAATCAAATTGAAAACTGTTAACATTTTTGAAGGGAACTGGTCCATAGCTCTACATTTTGGCATATAAATTTGAGATTTGGTCCAGTAGAAAAAAGTATACATCAAAATTTGTATCAACGTTATAGGAGAGTAAGTAACGCTTCCAATCAAGTTTAGATCTAAATAACTTTATTTTAAAAGCAAAATATATTTTTCTTAGCTTCAATGATAAAAGAAAGCATGAAGAATTTTATAGTTTTGTTCCTATGCAACAAAAATTTGTATCAAAAAAGTTGAGAGGTAAAATATCACGAAAAAACATAAGGCAAAAAATTGAATTGAAGTATAATTAACTTTTTTGTTTTAAAAACAAACTGTATTTCAATTAAGCTTAAATGGTAGATCTCAATTCGAGGAATTTCATGGTATCAATCTCATGCAATGAAGTTTTAAAAGAAAAAAGTTATGACTGTTTCTCAAATTTGAGGGTGATAAAAATAGTTCTATACATTTTTATGAATATAGTTCTAGGGGACTTTTAATATATGTCACCGGCATCATTGAGGTAAAGAAAGAATTATGAACAACACTGCTAATTGACATATTTGACACATTATTAATTAGCAAAATTGTATAGCCTGGAAAAAACATGGATTACATGGAAATATGCAAACAAGAGAAATAATATTCCTAAGATTATAAACCTGGAAAAGTACAGGACTAGTTATTACTTCTAGTAAAGTACTGAACAAGAAAATTTTTACTTAAAATATTGCAGCTAAGGATATAATTTGAATATTAAAATTATTTGATTCTAATTATCAAAGTAACATCGTTTTGTTAAAATATTGACACACTAGAATACTTACAAAATGAGAACCAGAAATACCAATATAGCTAAAGTTTATGCATAATAGAATAGTATATATGGTAGGCAAATTGTAAAAATATAGGCATTGTTCAAGACTATAAATGTGAAGACTTGGCAATAACTTAGGCAATAACTCAAGCTAATTTTCCTGTGAATTTGTTGCTATAGGTAGATTTTACTGTAATATATAACTAATTTTTGTATTATTCAATTTATTGTGCTAACTAATTATGTACTACAGTTATTTTTTATAACGTATTTAAAAATTTCTATTTATTAATTAATAATTTTAAAAATGAATATTTTTAAAGTGCAAAAATTATTTTTATTGAGTTATCTTTCAATATTAGTAACAAGTAATAAGCAATAGAAGTAATAACTTGTATTAATATTTTTTAGTTTTAATAATAGCTGACATTTTCTAAATCTAAATATTTTATTTGTAATTTTATCCTTAGCTGCAATATTTTAAGTAAACATTTTCTTATTCTGTACTTTACCAGCTGTTATAACTTGTCCTGAACTTTTTCAAGTGGAATAATTTGTCCTGTACTTTTCCAGGTTTATAATCTTAAGAATATTATTTCTCTTGCTCGCATTTTTCCATGTAATACAATATATTGACCTTTCGGCCGAGAATACTTTCGGCTACTATTCTTATGATGAAGTATTCATATATAATTTGATGGCAAGCAGCTAAAATTTATTGCGGTGATTATGATTTTTAGCAGGAGAGTTTTAGGGTTACGGAATTATAGCCGACTCAAGTGGAACAGAGCGATTGCCATGTTACGTCTTATTGCTACTATCAACAATATTGAAGTGAAATTGGTTTGGTTTGAGAATAGAAACTTCGATAAAGTATATGAATATATACAGACGTACATACATATATACATACACGCACACAAACATACACACAGAGACACGGACACACACACACACATACACACACATATACACACACATTCATAGGCTAGAACATTCCTCACTCAAACCTATCCCAAGTTAGGCGCCACACGTCATACTATACCAGAAAGGAATGGGGAGTCCACCACTGAGCCCGATTTCGGTTGCATATTGCACTTTACAGTGCTTTTCTTTTTTGGTTATGTGTATATGTGTGCGCGCGCGCACGTGTGTGTGTGTGAACTTGGCTGTTCACTCCCACACGCTGTTTTAAGCTTCCGCTCGTTGTAGGAAATTTAAAGGTACATGCGCCAGGCTGTTATTTATATAAATTCACTGCAAATGTGGGTGATAGAATTATATAATTAAAGTGGGGAAATGTTATACATTAATAAAAACACAATTACTCAGAAATAATCAAATATACATAATATTAATTAAAACAAGATATAATTAAGCATGAAATAAATAATGGAAAACATTTTGGGTTTTCGCCCACGCGAAGGGTAGAATCCACCGAGTGGGATGGGTTAGAACACATCACGCCACTATAACCCGTCATTACTCGCACTGCAACCTTCTTCAGCTGAAGGCACACGTTAACATTTCTGAAAGGATTGGTGCAGAGAAAATCCCACGTCTTCAGGATGCATCTGTTCTAACTTATTGTAATGTCTTGTTCGTGGTTTTGCTAGCAAAATGGGTCGAAATAGCAAAATCGTTAGCCCGCAGGACAAAATGCTTAGCGGCATTTCGTCTGTCTTTACGTTCTAAGTTCAAATTTCGTCGAGGTCGACTTTACTTTCAGCCTTCTGGGGTCGATAAAATAAGTACCAGTTGACCACTGAGGTCATTGTAATCGACTTAGCTTCCCTCCCAACAATTTCAGGCCCTGAATTATCATCATTATTAAAGTGGGGAACTGGCAGAACCGTTAGCACGCTGGCAAAAACTCATAGCAGCATTTCGTCTGTCTTTAAGCTCTGAGTTCAAATTCCGCGGTAGACTTTGCCTTTTATGCTTTGTGGTCGATAAAATAAATATCAGTAGAGTATTGGGTCGATGTAATCGACTTAACTTCTAATCCAAAATTTCAGGCCTTGCGCCTTTATTAGAAAGTATTATTTTACTAGCAAAATGGTGCGAACTTACAGAATCGGTACTGCACCGCTGTACAGGGTGTTTGGCGGCATGTCTTCTCGTTATTTTGCTCTGAGGTCGATTTCCTTTTTATTCTTTCGAGGTCGATAAAATAAGTACCAGTTGAACAATGAGGTTGATGCAATCCACTTATCCTTCCCTTAAAATTGCTGGCCTTGTGCCTTAATTTAGAACCATTATTTTACTTGCGAATTGGGTCGAAATAACAGAATCGCTACAATCCCGCACAAAACGCATTGTGGAATATCTTTCGGCTCTATGTTTTGAGTTCAAATGTCGATAATCTCGACTTCGCTTTTCAATTTTGTCGGGGTCAATAAATTAAGTGCCATTTCAGTAGTGAAGTCGACGTAATAGACTCCCCCTCCTCCCAAAATTGCTGCCCTTGTCCAAAATTAGAAAGAATTACTTTACCAACATCTCCTTCGTTGATCTTCTATATTTCAGTTTACGTTTGTCTAAGTAATCTATACTATCCCGTATTACCCATGCACCATTTATGTATGTCTATGGCTGCTCGATCTTGGTTTGATCTTTGAAGGACTGCGATCCGTAGTTCATCACACTTCATTGTTAATCTATCTAAAGCAGGGCATCTATTTTGTTTTGAGGTGGAAGCTACACTTGCCTCAGTTTAATTGACTTCTGTGTTTGACTCGATTTTTTGTTGAGGAGAGATTCTACCTATTTACTCTCTTGAATTCACTCCGGTGGATTAGAAAATTCCCTGCACAGCCATCATTTGATAAAAACTGGTACAATTAATGCTGTTAGAGCGGAATTTGCAGCTATAACTAGCTAGGTATATATATATATATATATATATATATATATATATATACATATATACATACATATATATATATATATATATATATATATATATATATATATATATATATATATATATATATATATATATATATATATATATATATATATATATATATATTTAAGATGTGTGTATATGTGTGTACAAGTGACGCTGTTGATTTGTTTACATACTTGAAACGTAGCAGTTCGGTAAAAATGGTGATCGACAAAGTACCAGGCTATATAATAAACTACTGGGGTGATTTGCTCAAATAAAACGATTCAAGGTGATGCCCCATCATAGAAGCAGTGCAATAACTGAAGCGCGTAAATGATAATAGAAACATCCGCACGGAGGCAAATGCGCACGCACACACGCACACACGCATGCACGCACGCACGCACGCACTCACACACACATACATACAATCACACACACACATATACAGGCGCGCATAATTGGTGATAAATATGACAACATCTATATATGTATATATTTACATATACATATATATACATACATATAGACGCGCGCACACACGCACACACACTCACATATATATATATACATACATATACATACGGTGGTGCTCCAGCATGACCACAGCCACTTGGCTGAAACCCATAAATAAATTAATAAAATATATACATGGCTCAAACAACTAAAACAAAATGAAAAGCCAAGAAAAATGGACCTAAACAAGTATTCTCCACATACTCAAACACACTTAGAAATAATCATGTACACATACACACGCACAAACACACACACACACACGCACACACATACACCCGCGCACGCCGCGAACAGACGATCACATCGAAACACACGAACTAAGACACACACAGTCACAAAACCTACAAATATACGAACTCGCACTCATACAGTTAAATACAAGTGCAACGCCCTTATACAGCAAAAAGCACGGGGAAACCGAAATATATATATATTAGCCTTTAGCACTGCAGATTGCTTTTGTTTTTCTTGCAACCAATTTTCAATGACTCTCATTCTTGTACTGTTGTTGTTGATGGAAAAAAGGCTGGGGAAAAAACAAAAGTATTAAAAACAAATAATTTTAAAAAACAACAATAAAATAAATAAAACAACTAATGCAAATGCAAACAATATATACAATATATATTATATTATATATATATATATATATATATATATATATATATATATATATATATATATATATATATATGCATATATAAATACATACATATATATATGTATATATATACATATATATATATGTATGTATATGTATATATATGTATGTATACATATATATATATGTATATATATGTCTCTCTCTTTTCATATGTTTGTGTGTGGGTATATATATATATATATATATATATATATATATATATATGTATGTATGTATATAATATGTAAATTACCACACAACCATACACAGTTATATGTGAGTCGTGTGTGGCATTTTGTATGTATTTACACGTGAGTATGGGTACATACTTATGAGTGTGTATATGTATATAGGTATATATGAGTGTGTTTTTCTTTTGTATTATATATATATATATATATATATATATATATATATATATATATATACGTATTTACGTATTTATATGTGTATGTCTTTATTCTTCTATTTTTTATTCTTTTATTTGTTTTAGTCATTTGACCGCGGCCAAGACTCATTCTTTGTAAGCCTAGTACTTATCGTATTGGTCTTTTGCCGAACCGCTATGCATTTCGCCCCGCGTGCTAACGTTTTTGCCATCTCGCCGCCTTATTAGTCTAAAAATATTAAATATATGAAGTATATTTGCCACTTAAATGTGGCTGACCCCTAAGGGTGGATGTTACTGTTGCTTTTAGCCCCAGGAGAACATCTCCTCCAGCTGCCTATTGACACACATCTGTGTCCTGTCTGTATTTGCAAAGGGAAGTCATCCTTCCCATCTTGATCTGTGATACGTACGGACTCGAGTTTCTGGGTATTTACCCGTCCTCAGCGTACGACAATCGCCGATCTT
>NC_142934.1:65159501-65164501 GCF_046866305.1 Octopus bimaculoides | reverse complement strand
CGGTGTGGTAACGATTCTACCAGCTTGTAGTCTTACTAACAAGGGCCTTGAATTTGTTTACACAAGGCCGGCAATTTTGGGTGAATGGTCACTCGATTACATCGACCCAATGCTCAACTGGTACTTATTTTATCGATCCTGAAAATCTGGAAAGTAAAGTTGACCTCGGCGGCATTTGAACTCAGAACGTAAAAACAGGCAAAATGCCGTTAAGCATTTTGTCCAGCTTGCTAACGATTCTGTCACCTCGTAGACTTAAGAAGAATAAATATTGGTTTGAACTTTTGGCTCAAGGATTACAATTTTAGAGGAGGGTGTAAATCGATTACATTGATCTCAGTGCTAAACTTTATCGACCCTGAAAGGATGAAAGGCAAAGTCAACCCTGTTGGGGTTTGAACGCAGAATGTAAAGACGGGCGAAATGATTCTAAGCATTTTGCCGGACGTGCTAACGATTCTGCCAGCTAACCGTCATAATATAATTTTTACAAAGGCATATGTGTCCTAATTATACCATTCTTTTCTTCACGTGATCATCTTTCTTTTCCTTTAGTCTGTTGCACAGACCGGACGCATTCTTATCTGTGACCAGACGCATTCTTAAATGTAGTGTAGATGAACAGCCAACAACTGATGAAGGATCGTTCTTTATGTTACTTGTCTTGTTTTCCATTTGTTTCTCTCGTTGATCGCATATCCAAGTCTGCCTTCGTATTTCATGTTTTGTGACGACCTGTACCCTTATATGCACACACACACACACACACACACACACACACACACACACACACACGCGCGCTTATGTGTGTGTATGCGCGTGCGTCTGTGTTCGTCCCTCGCCACCGCTTGACAACCGGTGTTGGTGTGTTTACCTCCACTGTAACTTAGTAGTTAAACCAAAGCTACCGATATAATAAGTGCTAGGCTTTAAAAAGGAAAATAGGACCCGGGGGTCTGTTTGTTTGACAGAAACCCTTGAAGACGGTGCCCCAGCATGGCCGCAGTCACATTTCTAAAACAAGTAAAAAAAGACGATAAATGATACATACATACAAACGCACACTCACACACATGCACACAGGCATACACAAATGCGCACACGCATACACACATGCACACACACATACATATATATATATTCTTTTCTATTCTAGGCACAAGGCCCGAAATTTTACGGGAGGGGGGGGCAGTTGATTAGATCGACGCCAGTATGCAGCTGGTACTTAATTTATCGACCCCTAAAGGATGAAAGGTAAAGTCAACCTCGGCGGAATTTGAACTCAGAACGTAACTGCAGACGAAATACCGCTAAGCATTTCGCCCGGCGTGCTAACGTTTCTTATTTCTTCACTGCCCGCAAGGGGCCACCCACAGAGGGGACAAACAAGGACAGACAAACGGATTAAGTCGATTATATCGGCCCAGTGCGTAACTGGTAGTTAGTTAATCGACCCCGAAAGGATGAAAAGCAAAGTCGACGGAATTTGAACTCAGAACGTAGCTCGACGCCTTTCATACATATATACATATGTATTGTGTAAATGTGTGTATGTTTATATGTCTATGTAATTGTCTTATAGGAAATTGAAAGAGTAAAAAAAAAAATTAAAATGATGTGAGATTAAATTTGTCCCAAGGCACACCAAGAAACAAACTAATCGCTCAACTTAATGGGAGGTCGAAAGAAAACTCTATTCACGTAAAGTTAAAAATCATTGCCTTGGACGGAATATAATTCTGTAATTCTGTAATTCTATCGATTGTAACAGTGTTTACGTTTTGTTTCTTTGTTGTTTTTTTGTTGTTGTTGTTTTTGTATTTGCCAATGTTTTGTAAACAATGAGACTGATGGAACGCTGATCAAACCCTATGTAGGAGGGGGTTATGTTTTTCTGTTTTACATGTATACATACAACGTTTACATAGCAAAGTAGCATCTGTTTATTATTATTGTTTCTTCTTCTTCTTCTTCTTCTTCTTCTTCTTCTTCTTCTTATTATTATTATTATTATTATTATTATTATTATTATTATTATTATTATTATTATTATTATTCTTGCATCAACATCATAATCCTCCTCCCCTCCTCCCCCTCCTCCCCCTTCCCCTCCCCTTCCCCTCCTTCCCTTCCCCTCCTCTCCTTCCCCTCCTCCCCTTCCCCTCCTCCCCTTCCCCTCCTTCCCTTCCCCTCCTCCCCTTCCCCTCCTCCCCTTCCCCTCCTCTCCTTCCCCTCCTCCCCTCCCCCTCCCCCCCCCTCCCCCTCCACCCCGTCTCGACATTTAGTGCTGGTGGGTGATTGGAATGCCATCTTGGACATACATTTAAACTGTATGGGATTAGCTGTTAGAAGATGGGGTGCAAAAGCCTTGAAACCTGCTCAGACATTTTCAATTGTCTGACTGGTCCAGACTGGATTTCTCAAATATGCCAGTGTGAACAGGGATGAACCACATCAGGTCATCTGGGTTGTATCTAGATAAAGTAGGCTATAGGTCCGTAGATAAAGTAAGCATAAGTTCTCTACTTCCAAAATCGTTGCCTGCACAGACCACAAATTTGCGGCCTGCATGGTCGACCGATACAGGTTTCGTAGGAAGGGACGCAGTTACTGGAAGCTGATCGCGTTACTCTTAGCGTACCAAGCTTAGAGAGACCGGATTAGCGTATTAGTTAAGAGGGCGTTGATGGGGGTCAATCGTCAAAAACAAATGGTGGGTTAACCTGAAAAGAGTAAATAGAGTGGAAAGTACTGAATTTAATAATGGATTAACGATAAAAAGAGAAAAAAAAAAGATGGAAACTTAGAAATGTAGAAGAGGCGCTTAGGAAAGCACTACAACCGACGTGCTCGCGGCGAGATTGACCCCGGATCAATTCTACGCTAAGCACGGAGGATGCATTGTCAGAGCTAAGGCGCATGGGAAACAAGGGAACGGAAGCCGCTCGATTAGCCCGAGTGGCAGAGGTGCAACGTGGCAACAAATCCACAATTTGGTTTTTGGTGGTTCAAAGTGGGCGCATGGTATTCGAGCCAAGCAGATGTTGCTGCATTTCAGTAGCACTTCGCTCAACTGTATGGTATGAATGGCAATTCAGAATTCAGAATGGATCAGTGCCTACCCCTACGGTATACCAGGACTCTCGGCAAGGTAGACCGAACGTTGCGAAAGGCTGGTAACAGTTGTGGAAATACGGTATGCGATGATGGGCTGTACGGTGGGAAAATCGTCTAGCTTGGATGGTCTGCCTTACGAGATTTACTGTTATATGCTTGGTGTTTGGCAGCCTCTTAGCAAATATCTACCGCCCGCAACGGGCAACAGAACGAGAGAATTCCTAGTTCTGTGTGTCAAGGAACGGTGGTACTGCTAAAAAAGGATCCAAACAAGGGGCATCAAATTGAAAATTTTAGGTTCATAACGCTGCTGAGCGTAGACTTCAAGACCTTGTTTGGTCCGGAGCTGCAGGTGAAGAAGAACTGGGTCTTCTTTGTAAGCCTAGTACTTATTCTATCAGTCTTTTGATGAACCGCTATGTTACGGGGACGTAAGCACACCAGCATCGGTTGTCAAGCGAAGGTGGGGGACCAAACACAGACACACAAACGAATACATACATACATACATACATACGTACATACATATGACGGGTTTCTTTCAGTTTCTGTCTACCAAATCCCCTCACAAGGGATTGGTCGGCCCGAGGCTATAGTAGAAGATATTTGCCGAAGGTGCCATGCAGCGGGACTCAACCCAGAACCATGTGTTTTGTAAGCAAGCTACTTACTACACAGCCACTCCTGCGCCTAAACACACACACACACACACACACACACACACACACACACACACACACACACACACACACACACACACACACACATACACAGACACACATATATATATTATATAAAGACCTTCCACTCATTACTAGCCGTGACTTTGCTATGTCTACAATAATGTTTTTTGATGTTTTATTTTTAAGGGCAGCAGAGTATGATTGGGGGGTGGGGAGAAGTAATTTGACTATTTCTAGCGGGTCGAATTTTTGAATAGCAGCCGCTTTGGTTGGCTCATATATGTCATGGTTTTTTGTCTTTGTGTACATGTGTGCAAGTGCTTGTGTGTGTGTGCGGTGCTCCGTCAGTGTGTCTCAGTTTTTTTTATCATAATTTCATTTACACACAGAATGCTCTATATGAATGCAAAATTGAACCCAATATTTGATTGGGACTTTATATTATCAAACTGGTAAGGATGGAAGCTGACCACCACAGGATTTGATTTCAGAACATAAAGACCCCTATTGTAATACCAGTGATATTTTGTCCAATACTCTAAACGATTTTGCCAAATTATCTACAACCTCTGTATTGATATGCCTGTGTCCCTGTAGCTTAGCTCATGTTAACATAAAGGGTAGAAGGATAAAGACTTCCTTCGCTCATGAATGACCATGAGATTGCGCCTAGAAAATTCCGCCTCTGTGGTACAAGTCTAGGCAATGTTGTTTATGGAATACCAGTGGTCGCCCATGCATACAAGCCTGCCCTCTCCACACCACCGATAATGTCAAAAGTAAAGGCAAAGGCTGATATAACTTGGCATCAGTGACACTGCAACTCATTTCTATAGCTGAGTGAAGTGGAGCAATGTGAAATATAGTTTCTTGCTCAAGAACACAATACACAGCCTGGTCCGGAAATCGAACTCTACCTCATAAGCTCGACTCTCTAACCACTAAGCTATGCGCCTTCAAAATTCATATGCAATGATGTATGTCAGGCGGTGCATACAAGCATATATTTGTTCATTTATCCGTAAACGTGTATGTGTATATATATCTCTCTCTATATATAAACACAGAGAGAGAGAGAGAGAGAGAGAGAGAGAGAGAGAGAGAGAGAAAGAGAATGAGAGAAAGAAAGGCAGGGAGAAAGAGTGAGAGATAAATAGATAGAGATAGATAGATAGATAGATAGATAGATAGATAGATAGA
>NC_142934.1:65147001-65154501 GCF_046866305.1 Octopus bimaculoides | reverse complement strand
AGGATAATACAGGACAATCCAAGAAAAATTTCCACAAAGGGAGAGGAGACCTCACATAGCCATGTCACTCTGAGCACAAGGTAAATGCCTCCTCTTCATCCTCCTCTCTCAGTTCACACCATTCTCAGAGCAGAACCATTCACCGGACCATTCTTGCCACATTCATCCACCCTTTAGCAATTTTCATGAAAGGCAGCACTGCCCTCTTCACACTTCTTTGCAAGTGAAATATTTTCCCAATGGACTCAACCGATTGTCGGAAAGTGTTCGAGATAAACCTACAAGTCAGCAATGTTCGAGTACTGTGGGCGCATGTAGAACAGTTTCGTGGGCTCTGCGCGCTCTTCGGACAGGCCCAGCTGATGGCACTCCAATGTCTGTAGAGTTCATCCCCAGCCTGTAATGCCTGCCAGGCTAAAGCTTTGTAGAAATTATCCATGGGTGCCGGAACAGACTAACTATTTGATTCTCATCGATGCCCAGGGCTTCCCGGAGACATCATTCCTGCCCGCCACTACACCTCTATAGAACGCCAAAGGCTATCACTGACAGACCTGACTAGTAGTAGTATCAGTAGTAGTAGTTGCGGTGGTAGTGGTGGTGATGGCGGCGGTAGTGGTAGAGGTGGTAGCGAGCGGCGATGGCTGCTGTCTATAGACGTTGTAGCAATGGTGGTGGGCTGTCTTCGGATGCTATCATCGCAAAATGTTTGTTGGTGTTTGCTGCAGCTAGTATTATTGTTAGTTGTAGTCGAGTTCGGTAGCCGTAGCCGTGGCCATGTTCTTAGTATTATTATCATCATATATTATGTCCTGTGTATCATATATTCATGTTGTCAAGATGGTGGATGTGGTTGGTGTTCAGAGTGATGAAAACAGTGTTGATGTTTCTAGTAGGACAATCCGTAACAATATTTACACTGCGTTGTTTTTGTGGTAAGTATAAAGTTTCTATTGTTGTTGTTGTTGCTTATATATTTTTAGTCGTAAGTGATAGCGGTTATGACAATGGTGAGGTTGTGGGCGGTGTAAGTTGTAGATACGGCTGTAATTGTTGTTATTATCAGAACCATGGCAATGGTGGTAGGGCTGGCGATGACAGTGTTGAGAGAGATCGTTGTTGATGGGCATGGTAGTAGTTGTAATGATGAGTAGTCATAGTGCCATTATTATTATTATTATTATTATTATTATTATTATTATTATTATTATTATTATTATTATTATTATTATTATTATCCTCATCATCCTCATCATCCTCATCATCATCATTATTATTATTATTATTATTATTATTATTATTATTATTATTATTATTATGATTATTATTATTATTATCATCATCATCATCATCACCATCACCATCATCATCATCATCATTACTATTACTATTACTATTACTATTATTATTATTATTATTGTTCAGTAGTTTTATTTTTATAACGTGCTTTCACTTCACTACCGAGCGCAGCTCTGTGCGCCTTGGGTATGTGCTGTGGTTTGCTGTGGTGCTCTTATGTTTACTATATTGAAAGTGTTTTGCGTAGAATGTGTGCAGTACCCAGTAGTGCAATTTTCTGTATGTTATATATATATTTGTAAGTCCTGGTATTTTTGTTATGTATTTGTCTGAATATTTTTTTATTATACCTAAGGCACCTACTATGATAGGAATTGTCTCTGTTTTTAGATTCCACATTCGAGTTATCTCTATTTCCAGGTCTTTGTATTTTGAAAGTTTTTCCATTTCTTTTAGAGAAACGTTGTCATCTGCTGGTATTGATACATCAATTAGAAAGCATTTTTTTTTCTTCATGATCTTTGACAACTATATCTGGTCTATTTGCCTTAATTTCTCTATCTGTGTGTATTGGCATATCCCAGAGTATGGTTGCTTTCTCGTTTTCTGTGACCTTTTCTGGCGTGTGTTTATACCATCTTTTTTCTGTTGTTATTCCATAGTGTTGGCATAGCTTCCAGTGTATATAGGTCCCAGCTCTGTCGTGTCTGTGAATATATTCCTTCTTAGCCAGGACTGGGCAGCCAGAGATAATATGATTTATTGTTTCTTGTCCATATATTCTACAGTTACTTGTTATATTTCTTTTCATTATGTGTTTTTGGTAATTTCTGGTGGGGAGGCTCTGGTCTTGTGCAGCAATTAAAAATCCTTCAGTCTCTGCTTTGAGTCCTGAGCTTCTCAGCCATTGCTGGGATTTTTCTCTGTCTATTTCTTTCCCATTTAGTTTAGCCCAGTATTTACCATGTAGGGGCTTTTCTTGCCATCGTTTTATCATGGTCTGTTGCTGTTCTAGTTTTAGTTTGGATTTCATTTGTTTTATAGCTTTTGTTGTTTCTTCTTCTTCTTCTTCGTATTTGTTAGGTAGATTGAATTCTTGTTTGTATTTGTCAGCTTCCTTAAATACTGAAAACAGTTTTTTGTTTTGCTCGTGTTTTGTGGCTATTTGTATTAGTTTCCCTTGCTTCTGGAGTAGGTATTTTTGCAGTCCTATGGTGGTTATTTTATAATAGTTTTCTAGCTGTATAAGACCCCTGCCACCTTCTGTGCGTTGTATATATAGCCTTTCTATGTCAGATTTTGGATGGTGCATCCTATATCCTTTCATTATTTTTCTTGTTTTCCTGTCTATTTTACATAGTTCGTTTATTATTATTATTATTATTATTATTATTATTATTATTACTATTATTATTATTATTATTATTATTATTATTATTATTATTATTAGTAGTAGTAGTAGTAGTAGTAGTAGTAGTAGTAGTTGTTGTAGTATTCGCGGATTTCGACGTCATTATCGTAGTTAAAATATTGATAGCAGGAGGTTAGGTGAGTAGGATTGTAATGTGCTGCTGATGCTGGTGGTCAAAGTTGTCGCCCAGCCACCCTCGACGTCTTCTGTTTTTTGGGGGGGTTGGGGGGGGGGGGGGGGTAGTTGTTCATGGGTGGGTAGCAGCGGCATTGGTGGTGGTCGTGTTGCAGAAGGCGAGCTAGGCGAGCTGGCAGAATCGTTAGCACGCCAGGCGAAATGCTTAGCGGTATTTCGTCTGCCACTAATGTTCGGAGTTCATATTCCGCCGAGGTCGACTTTGCCTTTCATCCTTTAGGGGTCGATTAAATAAGTACCAGTTACGCACTGGAGTTGATATAATCGACTTAATCCGTTTGTCTGTCCTTGTTTGTCCCCTCTGTGCGTAGCCCCTTGTGGGCAATAAAGAAATAAGAAGGAGAGTAATAACTATAGGCGGTTAGGTGAATGACATTGGAATAAAAATACTATTTTTTTTTCTCTTTTGTAGGTACAAGGCATGAAATTTGGAGGAAGGGGTATAGTCGATGTAACCGACTCCAGTATTCGACAGGTACTTATCTTATCGACCGCGAAAGGATAAAAGGCAAATGTCTCCTTAACTCGCATGATGCCAAAACATACACACAAAGCATACCAATGAACACACACACACTCTCTCTTCTCACTCAACAACAACAATACACACACACATACATATAATTACACACATGCATGCAAACACATACATACACTCATACAAACGCACACATATACACACATACACATGCACGGCAACGTCAATCAGCAGTATCCTCCAATCACCAGCCTACCTCCACCACAACGTGTTTATATATATATATATATATATATATATATATATATATATATATATAAACACTCATATATATACATATATATATCTACATATTCACACACACATCATATATATATATATATATGCACACACACATGATATATATGTATGTATGTATGTATATATATATATATATATATATATATATATATATATATATATATATATAAAAGATAATAAGAGTGAAGAAACTACAGAAGGCTTGTGTTACATGGTTAAAGTATATATTTAAATTATGTCAGAAAAATGTAAGAAAAATGTTAGAAAAATGTTTTAAATCTTTTTGGTATATAAACATTGTATTTTGAGAAATAACCGGTTTCGTGTTGTCTTTTCAAATTTCTCTACTTCATTGTGTCGTGTTCGTTCCAGTCTGAGAAAGAAGAGTTCTAGATAGGGGGAGGTAATTAGGGATTTCTTCCGTTATAGGGGAGATAATCGAAATCCAATGTTTATATACCAAAAAGATTTTATAACATTTTTCTTACATTTTTCTTACATTTTTCTGACATAATTTAAATATATACTTTAACCATGTAACACAAGCCTTCTGTAGTTTTGTCACTCTTATTATCTTTTATACATCCAACCACGTGCTTTCACATACCAACTTTCGCACACACACACACACACACACACACACATATATATATATATATATATATATATATATATATATAATTTTGTTTAAAAGAGTTCCAACACTGTCTGTTTTTTATGTTTTATTTATATTCCTGCAAAACCAATGTGGGATATAGAATATGGAATATACAATATATAATATAAAATAAAAATGGATGGTATTATGAAATAAAGTATTGAATGTCTTATTGAATATATGGAATATGTCTTATTGAATAGATGAAATATTGAGTGTTCAATATAAAGGATTAAATATATAAAGGCGAATACGTTTTTTCTATACCTTGTGGTATTTCATCATGGCCGGTATGACAGACTTTAACAGACTGTAATAGGTTGGTTGGTTTTCTGTCTTTTATACCAATTCCTTTGGACAGCAGCAGTATGTGTTTGGCTATTTTTAGAATTGATGTCAAATCTATTTTTAGAAATGATGATATTTGAGAAATTGTTTTGTGTTTGGGTTGTAGGGATAAGATTTTTAAACCCCAAGTAAGATAAATTTAATCATTGTTTGTTAAGAGTGGGTTTGAATTTCTTAATAAAGTCCTTTTCTTTGCATTTTCTCTCAATTTCATTCCGGTTGTAAAGTTTATGGAATGGAAATATAATAAAAGTTTGATGACCACATGTTGCCAGATGGTTACTCAGTGGTATTTGGCGGACTTTTGGGTTTTTAATCTGTTGTTGATGTACTCGTGAGCGTTCCGATAGTGCATTACCTGTCTGGCCAACGTACAGTTCTTCACAATTAGGGCATTTGATGCAGTAGATTAGATTTCTACTTTTGCAGTTCATGTTCGCCAAAGTTTATGGAATGGAAATATAATAAAAGTTTGATGACCAGATGTTGCCAGATGGTTACTCGACTCGAGACTATACTAGAAAACATTTACCCAAGGAGCCACGGTAGTGGGACTAAACCTAAGACCACATGGTTGGAAAGCAAATTTCTAACTACACAACCAGGCCGCTTTTGGGAATCAGATTGAATCAATTAAAGGGCCTACCCCTGGAAATCTATTTAGCTATTATTCCAATATAGATCACTTTACAAAATGGTTGCTCAATCTGCTAGAAACAGCAGCCACTAAAATCTCATTTTACAAAAGGGAGAACGTCATTCTTCGTACAGCATATGTGACCAAAATATCCAATGGTCAAGGATAGAAAACTTCTGTCCTCCGTCCTGATAGGCCAAAAATGACCCGACCCGCAGATAAACCATAACAACAGTCTTTATCAGTCTACCAAATTATCTATTTGTCTTGCAGCAGTCCTTATGTGTGGTTTGTGTATGTATGGTTTGTGTATCTATATGTATGTGTGTATGCGTGTTTATCTATGAGTGCTTCTGTAATATGTGTTGTGTGTAATATGAGTTTCTGTTTGTGTTATTTATTTATTTCTCACTATCAGTCTATCAATCTCCCGCCCTTCTATTTTCTCTCCTTATCTTACTGCTTATCGTCCTATTTTCCTTATCAAAACCCTCAAAATAATAAAATAACTAACAAAGAGAGAAAACAACAAGCAACAGAAAGACTTTCTCCTCCCATGAAGTACGCATTACCCTCCTTTAAGAAGATGTTCTTTCTGTTTCAACAGGAGTAGCAGCAGTACTAGTAATAGTGGTAGTAGCAGTAGCAGCAGCAGCAGTAGTATAAGTAGAAGTAGTCGTAGTGAGGGCAAACCTTGCTGACACACATTGAGGTGTTGTCATGTGGGAATAATATGAAGGCTGTAAACACGCACACACGCGCACATACGCGCGCATGCGTACGCACTGTCTCGCTAACTCTCTCTTTCTTTCGACAAATGAGACAATCTACCAAAGAAAACGTGACACCATCAAAGCAGTCTGTATCAGAGATTTCAACCTTTTATAGCACTGCACCCCCTTTCACCGAATGATGTTCTGCAGAGAAAAGAAAAGAAATGCAGAATGTTTTAATCAGATGAAAGCTAAATTTTGTGCAGTTTGCTATAATCCATATATTTTCTTATACTATTCCATCCATCATGTGTCCAATTTGGAAATATTTGCATGGATTACTCTATTACGCGTTTTCACTCATTGGACTCCGGTTATGCTGAAGCACCAACTTAAAGTGTTAGACGAACAGATCAACCCCAATACTTGTTTTAAATAAAGAAATTGAACAGATCAACCCCAATACTTGTTTTACTCTGTCGCTGTAATTCGGCGAACCACTTATGAGGACGTAAATAAACCGAAACTGTTGTCAAGCCGTGTAGGAGACATATAAACACACACATACACACATGCACACACATGCACACACACGCTCACACACACATGTGCATACATACACACACACACACACACACACACACACACACACACACACACACACACATATGTATATATGTATATGTGTGTGTGTATCTATGTATTCATATATATGTATATTATGATTGTATGTATGTATGCATGTATGTATGCATGCATGTATGTATGCATGCATGTATGAATGTATAAGAAAATGAGATGACAAAAGAATATGATCTTCATTAGCTTATAGCTGTTTCTGCTATAAAATGCAGTAGGCACATAGTTGAGTACCTGAGTAACACCCTATAGCTTCATCGAAGCCTCGAATATGAAGGGCAATTTCTTTGGGGGGAAAAATACATTTATGCATGTACATATATATATATATATATATATATATATATATATATATATATATATATATAATACAAAGAATATATACATGTATACACACATATATGTACATACTTACATCTACATGTGTATATACATGCATATCAGGGTACAGGACGTTAGAACAATAAACTACAGACAACGGAACGAACACATAGGAAAACGGAAAGCCCCTTGGAATATCCCTTCATCAGCTGTCTCTATTCTATCTAGACGTTTCGAAGACCAGATATATATATATATAGGAAAAAGCATTACTAATGAGACAGCAACTGATAGATGGGTAGACAAAATAGATAGATAGATAGATAGATAGATAGATAGATAGATAGATAGATAGATAGATAGATAGTTTGTTGTAGAAGACACTCACCAAAGACACCGTTTTGCGGGACTGAATTGCTTTAGCATTCAGCCGTCCCTGTGCCTAGACTCTCCTATATTAGATTTGCATAGAAATTGCTAAAGAAATTTGAGGACTTATAT
>NC_142934.1:65134501-65142001 GCF_046866305.1 Octopus bimaculoides | reverse complement strand
GTGCTCCGTAGCCACTGATGGGTGTGCTTCTGGTCTACATCAGCTTGCTTGCTACGAGCCACATATTTGCCATGCAGAGGTCTTTGTTCCCACCTATCAGTCACTGTTCAAATGCATTTTGCTTTGCTATTGATTTCATCTTCTTTGAAACTACGGTTACTGTAATTCCCTCATGTTGTTCAACCTGGGTATTATGCATAAACTCACTTGAAAATATTTTGCTCTCCTTCATAACAGAATGAAGCTTCTTATGAGTTTCATGGTTTTCAACGAGCTTTAGCATCCAGTCGTTAAATATTTTAAGATATTTTGCCAGTCCAATTGTGGTGAGTTTGTAGGAGATTTCAAATTAGACCAAACCTTGACCTCCTTGCTCTGGGTAGGTAAAAATGATTTGCATCTGCCTTTGGGTGGCGCATCTTATTGCAAGTCAGCAGTTTATAGATTTTCCTGTCAATCTTCCTTATTTCACTCATATTCCAGTTCAACACATTGAAACTGTAAATAACAACTGTAACTGCTAAAGAAATAATTTATTGCTTACACCTTGTTACGTGCATTTAAGTCGGATTTTAGGACTGTTCGAACTCTCCTGTAACACTCCTTCCTGATCTCTTTCATATTTGCATGTTGAATGCCAGAGCCCTCATTTATTCTAAGGTATTTGTAAGCTCCAGTTCTTTTACAACTGTCAACATCCAACATCACTGAATGTGAAGTCTTCAGTTTTCCTTTCTGGAAAGTGGCCTTGGTACATTTCTCAAGACCAAATTCCATCCCAATGTCATCACTGAATACTTTCAAAGTAAATAGTAGTCCTTCAAGCTCATTATCATTTTTGCCATAGAGTTTGATCCATATAAAATAGATGACTTATTTTCTTATCGCCAATTTTATAAACTTACCCTGTTCTGTTAAGTTCACTTGTAAGGGGTATTAGGTCTATGCAGAAATTTAAAGGTGAACGTGAATCACCTTGGAAAATGCCGCAGTTGATATCAATATTTTTTTGTGATCAGTACTCCATTACAGGTGGCATAATTGGAGATTCGTATTCCACATTGACATGTGCTTCAGTAAGTGTGAAATTACAGAAGTATTTTGAAGTATTTTGAAGATATCCAGTGATTTCAAGATCCATGAATGCGGTATGCTGTCGAAGGCCTTTTTATAATCAATCTATGCAGAACTGAGATTTCTGCGTTTGTTATGCGATTGATTAAGAGTTGGTTTTTGTATCGATATGAGCCTCGTCGGCACCCTTTTTGTTCAGTGGGGAAAATATCGTTCTGTTCCATAAATTTGTGTTTCCTCCACGAGGATGGATGTTAAAATTTTACACGTGGTACATAGACATGATGAAATTTGGTTTGATTATTCTTCGGGAGTAGGTAAGTAATACTTCTTGCTAACCAATCAGGTGTTTCCGTAGGATCTCTCATAATTTCATTGAATAACTTGACTAACTTTTTGTGTGCGCACGAGAGCGAAACGAGCCAGAAATTTGGCACCCTATCATTACCAGGAAATTTCCACTTATGAGTCTTCGTGAGTGTCATCCTTAGGCCTGCTATTGTGATGTCTTCCCATGCTTGTTCTAGTAAGTTTTGGTCGGGTTCTTCTATGTGTCTATTCTAGTGTGCATTTTCGTTGTAAATCTTTTCATTACTCCAGATATTTTTCCAAAATTTTGCAACTTCTACGGCAGCGGGTTGCGGGTCTTCAACAGTTATTTTCTCCTTCCGTATTTCTCTGTAGAATGTTTTCGTATTGAATGTGAACAGCTTATGACTCATTTTGTTTCTTAATAATGACAAAGTGAAGGAAGGTGAATACTCGAGTAAAATGACTAAATTTGATTGGTACATTTATGATTGAGTGGTACTACTTAACCATAAAAATAGTATATATATGTAATACATATATGGCTTAGTGACAGTAGCAAATATGGTGTATATTGTCCAGCACTTTTTCATATCTGGTGTGTGCATATATCAGCTTTTTCTGTTGTTATTCTATAGTGTCTGTGAATATATACCTTCTTAGCCAGGACTGGGCAACCAGAGACAGTATGATTTATTGTTTCTTCTCCATCATTACATATTTTGCAGTTACTTGTTGTATTTCTTTTCATTACGGGTTTTTGATGATTTCTATTGGAAAGGTTTTGATCTTGTGCTACAATTAAAAATTCCTCCAATCTCTGCTTTCAGTCGTGACCTTCTCAGCGATTGTTGAGATTTTGCTTCGTCTATTTCTTTTCTGTTTAGCTTAACCCAATATTTGTCATGAAGCGTCTTTTCTTGCCATCGTTTTATCATGATCTGTTGCTGTTCCAGTTTCAGTTTGGATTTCAGTTGTCTTACAACTTTTGTGGTTTCTTCTTTTTCTTCATAGTTAGGTATTATGACTTCATTTTTGTATTTGTAAGCTTCCTGAAAGAATGAAAACAGTTTTTTGTTTTGTTCGTGGTTTGTGGCTATTTGTATTAGGCTTGCTTGTTTCAGCACTGGTTGACATGAACCAGTTCATGGCAGAACACATTAAAGTGATAGAAATTTCCCACCAAACCGTGTTCTGAAGTCGCTAGAAGACTTGCTAGTTGTGATTTGAACCCTGAACCCTCGAATATAGCCAACTTAGATTCTGCACTTAGCTTTGTCCCTCTGTGAAATGATCTCTCAGCTCTTTCTATTTCCTTTGTAAGACATACACCATATAGACATTCGACAAAGATATCCTCGAAATTTAATGTAGACATATATTATCCTTGTGTTTTAATGTCGACCTCGGATATACATACATAGATATAAACATTCATACATATACCATTGTATATAATTATTTGCTTTATTCTCTATTATGTTAAGAAAATATGTATATAGATATATGCCACATAACAAATTCATCTAGAATATCCGTTTTATCTTACTCATTGAAAAACTGTAAGTATCACATACATACTTTCAGAAATGGTTTTTAAATTTACACATGCAAAATTTTAAGTAACACATACATACTTTCAGAAATGGTTTTTAAATATAAAGAAGCATACTCGTATACATAATGTATAAATCGCTTTAAGTAATCAACATATTGAAACATATTGTTTATTGGTCCTTCTGGTCGAAGAACCGTTATTATCTTCTATCTTATTCTTTTCTACTCTAGGCATAAAGCCTATCTTCTATCTTATTACCAATGATATTATAACTCCCCAGTCTGCAACCCCCTTAGTTATTATGTGTGGGGTGCAGTTGAGCGAGGGACCAACAAAACTCCTTGTAACATCAAAGATGAACTGAAGGCAAGAATTATGGCAGCATTCACCAACTTAAACAACGAGACCGTCCAGAAGAGCTGCAGGAGATTTCGAAGTCGTCTGGAGGCCGTGGTTGAAGTCAATAGCGATTTTATTGACTAAATTTATTCTTTAGTATTTCAAGTTATTCTTATGTAATTTTGGTAGATATATTTGTTAAAATGAGATGTCAGTGTTATTTTCATTTTTGCGTAATTTAGACGATAGTTTATTCCCTACACCCTGTATGTGCCAATGTATATGTATACACACACATAAATCGGGCTTCTTTCAGTTTCCATTTATCAATTCCACTGACATAGTTTCGGTTGCCCAAGGTGTCACACAATAGAACTGAATCTGAAACCGCGTGGGCGGGAATCAGACTTCTTAGCACTCTGTCATGCATATGTATAATATATATTTGCGCACGTGTGTTTGTGTTTGTGTGTATGCGTGTGTGTTTGTGTGTATGCGTGTGTGTTTGTGTGTTTGTGTTTGTGTGTATGCGTGTGTGTGCATGTTTGTGTGTGTACGTGTGTGTGTATGTGTGTGTGTATGTCTGTGTTTGCGTATGTGTGCGCGCGCTCGAGTTTGTGTATGTGTGTACAAGAAGAAGAAGAATGATGATGATGAGGAGGAGGAGGAGGAGGAAGAGGAGGAGATGAATAGTAAGAAAATGAATGAAGAGACAGTGAAAATTTGTGAGTTACTGAAATGAAATACGAAAATACGAAGTACTTATCGGGCTCATGGATATTAGGATAAAATTCGGAATCCGAGACAGAAACAAGCATGTGTATTTAGTATATCCGATTCACTTGATAGTCGTCTTTGTAAACAGTTTGAAAATTATTCCTTATACTTACTCATATACGATAATGATGACTTTGTAAGATAAACCTAAATCTAAATGAAAATTATATATAAAAAAAAAACCTGTATAAATCTCTTGGAAAATGTTCTTATACATTCATTCTTTCTTTATGCAAGATTGAATGTCGCAAAATCACAATTTAATTGCTCTCTCTCTCTTTCTTTCTCTCTCTCTCTCTCTCTCTCTCTCTCTCCGTGTCTCCCTTTCTCTGTCTCTCTCTCTGTCTCTCTTCCTTCTCCCTCTCTTTCTCTCAATAACTACTATTATACTTGGTGTACATTATAACTGCATGATTGTTTTTGATATCCATTGATAATATCGAAGGCGTAACTCAATTTTCTCGTAAATTACTTGGTTATGCGTTTCAATCCGCTGTATTTATTTTCCTTCTTTGTCATATTATCCACCCAAGGTCAGGTCACGTACACAGCTCGCATATTAGTTCCCCTTCAAGTAGTTGTTATTGCTTGATCAGCGATGAAAATATATGGGCATAAAGTGACTATTGGAAGGAAGGCTGAGGAGCAGGTTTGCTAAAATATTTTGAACGCAGAAGATAACTATTTACAATGATATAGCTGAGTCACTTCAGTGGGCCATAACGGATATATTTTCTAGTAGAATCATATGTATATTTCTCATGAAAGTTGAATGAAAGCATTATATGTGTGTGTATATATATATATATATATATATATATATATATATATATATATATATATATATATCAAATGGATATCTTACAAAACTATTCTGCACATACGATAACACTTATACTAACAATTCAACATGCTTCTATCATCAGCTGCACCGCTGATATCACTATGGTTTCGATACCTGGGCAGTACCATTCAATCCGGCGTATATGTATATGTATGTAACTATGTATCTATGTATATATTAGGTCTTGCAATACTGGTGACATGTAACCCAGTACAGCTTGCCTCATGGTCAGGTCGTCGGCGACGAAACCGGCGACTCCAGCTTTCTTAAGATGATGTTTGGACACACTGTAGAATGAAATACAACTCCCGTCTAAGGGCGGAGGAAATTAAGTGAGTAAACTGCCATTCAATAAAATCAAGGGTAGATGATGCTCATCACTTGTGGTGAGTAATTCATCTAGGAGAATGAAATGTCTGAAATAAAAACCGTCCAGACAAGACTTGGAACCAACTGATACTATTTTGCACAGAAGAAAAAATGATCACATCAGAATGTTATTGATTCATCTATAAAATATATCAGTGAAGACATGAATGACAAAAGAAGTGTAGTTACATAATCACCTTCATTAGCTTACAGATGTTTCGGATATAAGAGGTTTTGCACTCAGAGATGTGCGCCAGTGCGACATCCTATAGCGTAATAAGAATGTTTATCCTCTATACTTATCTTCTCGTTCATATAAGATACCAGAGTGGAAAACGTCAGTTGATAAAAGTACCGTTGATAAAAGTATATTGAGGCAAGACATTTAGACTGAAACCAATAACTCAGTAATCAACAAAAGAGACTGTACGCATTCGCTCAACAAGTTAGAAACAGTAGTCAAATAGCTGTCCAATCAAAACTTGGAGTGTTAAAAGAGAGAGGTACATTGATTAATATGGCGCTGAATACAAGATGGGATGGTAACTGTTAAATATATTCAATAACTGTAGTTCTGAGGTTGAAAAACAAAAACAGCAGCAATGAACTCAAAGTAATGCAGAGTTGCCTCACAAATGATCCGCACTGTTTTCTTTGTTTCAGTGTGTTTACTTCTTTAATTACAGAAAACACAAGGTTTACAGTCAAGTCTCTCACACCACAACAAAGTAAATAATACAGAATGAGATGTATTGAAATTGCCACATAATATTAAGTTTTTAAATTTTTATCGGAAAGCAAGAAACACAAATACTAAAGATTAAATCTGAACGAAACAAACATGAGCTGATCAAATTGTCTTGCATGTGTACATATAAAATTTCGGTAACTGACAAAAGTCTGACACGTGCTAACTTTTAAATTATGGAAATATAACACTTGAACTCACGAAGCAAACTTTTTTTCGTTTTACTTTTAATTTCCAAATATGGATGTAGACGAGATTGTGTTGTTTAAGAGGTTGGCTTCGAACCTTTGTGGATTCGCTTTTTATCCGAAAGCATGGCAACTTGAATAAGAGGTTCAGTTGCCATAGCTTCAGTTTGACCGAACTTTTGCGTGTAGAAATTGAATAACAGAAAACTTTGTGGGAGTACACTGTTACTATTTTGAGGTCATAGATTCTATATTCTCTCTCTCTCTCTCTCTCTCTCTCTCTCTCTCTCTCTCTCTCTCTCCCTTTATCTCTCTCTCTCTCTCTCTCTCTTTCTCTCTCTCTCTTTCTCTCTCTCTTTCTTTCTCTCTCTCTCTCTCTTTCTTTCTCTCTCTCTCTCTCTCTCATATATATATATATATATATATATATATATATATATATATGCATATGTATGTACATATGTATGTATGTATGTGTGTATGTACGTACGTATGTATGTATTTATGTATGTGCGTACGTACGTATGTGTGTATATGTATTGATGTATGTATTTTTGTGGGAACATGGCCATAAATATGTCTATACACTTATATAGTTTGGTAGCCAATTTTAGTGCTCGAAATACACGTTGTTAATGTTTATATGTAGCAGTGGTGGTGGTGGTGATAGTGTTAGTCTGTTTTTTTGATATTTGTTGTCATTTGCTTTAGTATGTCAAAGAGAAATTTCGATATGATAAATTTTCTTGTCAGCAGCAAATTGTAACAACTGCTTGGCAAATCTTGAAACATAAATATGTTACTAACGTTGTATGATATTATCACAAATGTTGAGATGAAAAGTGCATAAGATTTCTCAGTATTTTTATTCTATCGTTTCACTGGTCAGTGCGCCGAAGTAATTTATTGCATTTACTTTCAGATATAGGATGCTTGTAGTTTGTTACACTTCGATGTCTAATGCTTGAAAATGTGGAAGTGATTACTGTGACATTTTCGAAAATAGCGTACATATATATTCACACACACACACACACACACACACACACACACACACACACGGGTGCCGAAACGTTCCTGACTTTAAGAGTATCACGAAAGCCTGGTTAGAAGCCCAACCTTCCGAAGTCTTTTACAAGGCTTTTAAAAACTGAAGAACCGCTGCAATAAGTGCAAAAGAAACGCAAAAAATAAGTTTGCGTTTCTTTTGCTAATTTATCTCTACCGAAATGTCGGTTGAGATAATTTGAGAAAAATGCTCTCTGGAAGAGAGTGAACCTTTGGAGGTTAACTA
>NC_142934.1:65107001-65129501 GCF_046866305.1 Octopus bimaculoides | reverse complement strand
TCAACGTCGGCAATGACACCCCGGTGTCACGCCACTTCCGTTCTGCCGGCCACTCCTTGCGGCAACACCTGTCTGTGTTTGGATTGTCCATGCACAGGGGCCATCCGGACTCCCGTTTGCGCCGTGAACAGGGATTAATCTTCTATCTTCGCTCCTTTGCGCCACATGGGCTCAACTCCCCTCCACTCTTCATCTAACCCCCTCCTCCTGTCTCTCTCCCCCACCCTCCCTCCTACCACCCATCTCTCCCCTCCCCCACCTCCTGCTCCGACTCCTACTTCTTTGTACCTCTCTTCATACTTCTCTCCACTCCCACTTCTCTTCACCCCTACTCTTTCTCTCCTCTCTCTTACTCTCTCTCACTCTCTTCTCTCGTACTCCCCCCTCCCCCCCTCTCCCGTACTCCCCCCTCTCTCACTCTTACTCTCTACACTCTTACTCTCCTACTCTCTACACTCTTACTCTCTCACCCTCACTCTCTCACTCTCTTCCCCTCTCTCTCACTCTCTTTCTCTTCCTTTCTTCTTCCCCCCATACCCCTCTTCCCTCTCTCTCACTCTCTTTCTCTTCCTCTCTTTCTCTTCCTCTCTTTCTCCCCCCATACCCACCTTCCCCCTCTCTCAATCCCCCTTCCCTCTCTTATACCCACCCTCTCTCCTCTCTTCCTCTCCCCTCCCATACCCATCTTCCCCCTCTCTTACATCCACCTTCCCCTTCTCCCTCCTCGTCAACACCCCCTCATAAGCTCATCCCACCACACCCCAACACACTCCTACTCTACCTTCCCACTCCACCCCATCCAACTCCTTACACCCACCACCCACCCCTACCCACATACCCCACCCTACCCACATACCCCTACCTCTACCCCACACTCCACCCATGCCTTCCCCACCTCCCAACACCCTCACATCACACCACACCAATACCCTTGCATCACACCACGCACACCACACCAATACCCTCGCATCACACCACGCACACACTACAACTGACCAACTACTTTCTTCCTTTCTCCCTTCCCCCATTTTCACACTACATTTTCACACTACATACGTCAAGATCACCAGCAGTCTACCTCCCACACACAGCCCCTCGTTCCCGATCACCGTTTGTTATCTCCCTCTTTCTCAGCTCTCCTGAAATAAGAATTTCTAACTTCCGGTCAGTCATTGTTATGATCGGCCATTATTATGATTGACCGTTGACTGAACACTATTCAATTTTTTTTCTCCGTGTTTTTCTCCTTGTCTCCGTATTCTTTCTGTTGAAGAGCGTAGCTCGAAACGTCAAAGACTTTCCGTATTCCCGAGCGTCATACTAATATATACTTTTGTTATTTACACCACCTGTCCTCGTCTGTTGTTATTTTTTGTATATTCTCCCATATATATATATATATATATATTAGAGAGAGAGAGAGAGAGAAACAGGGAGTGAAAGAGAGAGAGAGAATATATAGATATCTATTATAATTATTATTCATTACCGGTTGCAGGGACGCCAAAATAATTGTAAATTATGAATTTCATTCATTATGTATTTTCAAATCTATCATCGATTTAATTGAGTCATTAACCTCTAGATGCCATAGTGTCACGATGTATCATATCGGTTTCACATCGTGAACCAGAAGTGATTAAATTATAATCGGAACTGGAAATGCTCAATGTGTTTGCGGTACATTCAGGAAACGGATTATTACATTTTTGAAGCTCATCAGAAAATATGGGCTGGAATAAGTGAACCAGTAAAATGTCTGTAAACTTTGTTTGCTTGTTTATCTCCTTCTTTCTTTCTTTCTTTCTTTCTTTCTTTCTTTCTTTCTTTCTTTCTTTCTTTCATTTTCAAGATGTTGGAGCGTCTCTGTGGTTACTCTACATGCTAAAAATAGTGAACAAATCTCAACAATGCGGAAAATATTCATTGGATAACGTAATGCTACCTACACATGATAAACAAATACTGAAGCAAGGATGATCACGGCCAGAATGGCTTTTCCTATAGGTTTACTGAATTCGGAACCACCTGGGACTAAATATTTTACTAACGCATTTATTATTATTTTTATCCTGTAATATTTATTTTTAATATTTCTCTTAAGATAATCGGAAATTATATTTTCCGGAGACTGACATTAACATTCATTTTGGCGACACTGCTTCTTTTTCTTTCAATACTTCTGAAGTATATTTCCTTCATTAATTGATATTGAATTAATAACATTAATAAAACGGAATCACCATACAGTACGAGAAATTACTTCCTTCCTCAAGCATTTAAAAACTATGCTCGTTTACAAAATTTAATGTACTCTTCTGTGTGGTCAGATATTCATTTTTGAATGCATGGGTTACTGGACTTTTTAAAATAAAAGTCAAAGAATGTCAATAAGTTTAACTGCCATGAGGACTGAAGAAATATAATGTTTCTGTGTAAAGTAATTTGTCGGAATAATGAACGACATTTTTACTCTGTCAAAGGATCGACAACTGCAAGACATTTGGATTGATGTACTATTATAACCGACACCGAGCTCCACCTGTTTGCTCTCACTTTCCAGATTTTGCACTTTCGTATATAAATGTTCTAATAAGAAGGAAATATTGAGTATTAAATATGAATGATTATCTCTACCATTCCGGTTACAGTTCTGATCATACCATTTTTCTAAGAACAGAGAAAGGTTTTCTATGTTTTATCCTAATCATTTGTATCTTTTTTTTCGCTTTTTCCTTTCTTTCTCTTTATTTGCATTCTTTTAAACTTTCTTTTTCTCAGAACCTATGCGGTAAGTTTGTTGGCAAGCTAAGTTCACATTGAACGTAAGTAATCCCGTTATTCTTGCTTTGATTTTCAAAAAAAATATTCACTTATCCTCGTACTGTTGATTACTGGATACGCCTGTTATAGAATTATTCATTATATGAGAAAGGATTTCGTGTGATACGAGGGAGAGTTGATTACTACTTCAAACTGAATGACCGATCACATCGAGGCTACCTATGTTGTAGCTTGATCTGTTATTTATATAAGCCTGATTTTCCACAAGTCGTTTCAAGAAAAACAAAAGATATTGAATAATACGCCCAGCTTACAAGAAGCGTGATGGAGGCATAAAAAACGTGTTAGCTCATAGTTCTACAAGAACAGCTCTTATGTAAGACTAAACAACAGAAACAACAACAACAACAACAACCATATTATAACTCTCATCGACGGGCTCTGTTACCGGATGATAATTACACGATAAAAGATTATGAAATAGTATATAATTTCCAATTTCCTAGGAGACTTCTTTTTTCGCTTAGAAAATTACATTGGTCGTCGTTTAGAATTAAATAGGATTACTTTAATTTGAATTAGATTATTAAAGCTTTAATGAATTTTACACATGACATTTAAAATACTTAATAGGCTGTCAACTAAAATAATCTTGTCACAACATATGACAATAAATATAGTTGCAACTTAGGCACAAAAGCTCTGCGAGCTAAATGTTAGAAACTGATATATATATATATTAAAAATAAATATACACGTATACGCAGACACATATATAGTTGGTAGACGCACATAAGACGTGTCAGTAAAATTTTAGTCTAATTAAACAAGATATTGAATCACTGAGAATGCACAATAACTGAACGATTTGTCTGGGCTATGACTTTATGTATATGTGAATTTTTTAACTGAAAGATTGAGGCTCAAAATTACTGTGTAAAGAAAATATGAGATATTTACCCCTAGTTATATGGCGGAACATCTTGTTGATCCTGTGACTACTCACTCCACGAATCACTTTTATTCTAAAGGCAGTTACTCGCATGGTCACTGAATATATAGGGGAGGCTGGTATCACACGTAGCTGGTCTATAAATCGGCAAGGAATGGCCTAGCGATAAAAGCAGTTACGTTGTTTATCACTGAGAAAATAATAAGCTTCTTAGAAAAGTGGTGAAAAATACATTCAGAGTGGTCTCGTGGTGGAACATTATTTAGGATGCTTTAACACATTCCATTATGCACACAAATCTAGGCAGGAAAATATTACTTTAACTTAGCGAGATATTTAATTAATGAGAATGTACAAAGACTCCACAGATAGTCGGAATCTATTCCATTTGATGGACAGATTTTTTAACTATTTTGTTTAACACTTTGTAACCTCAGATACTGGTAGAATGTGTCACATAGAACAGGGTTTACGCTTAACGTTTCTGACAAAATTTTGTATTTTAGAAGTTATTTCGTGTTAAATTGTCGTATTTGGGTAATTTTAATCAATCAATGACGTATATTCAGCTGAAGAAAATTACTGCTGCTGTTTGCGAACAACTTCCGGGTCCATTGACAAAACGATGAATGTTCGACAACAGAAAAATTTAAACTGAAAATCTCCCCTAACAAAACTCTTTTGATACATATATGTGTAAAACATCTCATCACGCAATCGAACCAATGAAAGAGCCTCTAGCTGGTCGCTCGACACGCTAAAAATAGCAGCCAAATAGCAGCTGATTACACGTCAGTGATTGGTTAAAATTACCCAAATACGACAACTTTGACACGAAATAACTTCTAAAATACAAAATTTTGTCAAAGACATTAAGAGTAAACCCTGTTCTATGTGACACATTCTACCAGTATCCGAAGTTTCAAAGTGTTTATTTAAAAAAACAATAATTAAAAAATCTGTCCGTCAAATGGAATACATCTGATAGTCGGTGGTATTAGTATGTATATATGTATATATAAAATCTGAACCTATTGGAAAGGTCGCAGAAAATGATGACTCTTCTCAAATACAACAATATTAGTCTCAACACACACACAAAAACACACACACACACACGCACACACACACACACACACACACACACACACAAACACACAAACAAACACACACAAACACATATTGTTAGATAAATAAATAGAAAGTTTCACAGCTATAGATATAAATAAATACATATCATGTATATATACATTTACATAAATACATATGTATGAGTGTGTGTATACGTATGCAATATGTGTGTATGTACGTATATGTATGTATATATATGTATATATATGTATATATATATATGTGTGTGTGTGTGTGAGCGCGCGTGTGTGTATGGAAATATACATATGTGCATGTGTGTGTGTGTGTGTGTATGTGTATGTGTGTGTGTATGTTGTGTGTGTTTGTGTGCTGAAGCCAATATTGTTATATTTTAGAAAGATCATCTATTTCTGAGATCTTTCCAACGGGTTTAAATTTTCAGATGATTTTGATTTTTCCGGCAGATCTTTCAAACAGTTTTCCTATTTTAGTTATATTGTATTGGCAATTTGTTTTATTCGTTTACATGTATTTGTATATTTTGCTTCCTTTCATTGTTGCCAATATAAAAACAGCTGCTTGCATGCATTGTTCGATTTAGTTTGTTTTAGTTTCATTATATACTTATCATTGTATTAGTGAGTGCGGTGCTGAGTTGGAGTTAAGAACCGTTGTATTCTATTTCTTTTTATTATTCTTTAAGTGTGTATGTATGTGTGAGGTGTGATTATATGCTTCCTGTGTCTAGCCTCAGTAATCTGTTGTGGTTTTACTTTTGGGTTTTTCCAAAATTTATATTTATCCACAGTGTTTTTGCACAACATGTTGATAGAGTATAAATGATCGTTTCTTTTTATTGTATTGCAGCTAGTCTTCAAATATTTCGGTGATATTGCTGGCCATTTTTCTTGTATAGACTTTTTGTGATTTCTTAACTCTGCATGTCAGCCTGCTCGTGAAATTAACGTGCAAGTGGCTGAGCACTCCACAGACACGTGTACCCTTAACGTAGGTCTCGGGGATATTCAGCATGGTTAGGGCAGCGGACTCGCGGTCACAGGATCGCGGTTTTAATTCTCAGACTGGGCGTTGTGAGTGTTTATTGAGCGAGAACACTTAAAGCTCCACGAGGCTCCGGCAGGAGATGGTGGCGAACCCTGCTGTACTCTTTCACCACAACTTTCTCTCACTCTTACTTCCTGTTTCTGTTATGCCTGTAATTCAAAGGGTCAGCCTTGTCACACTGTATCACGCTGAATATCCTTGAGAACTACGTTAAGGGTATACGTGTGAGTGGAGTGCTCAGCCACTTGCACGTTAATTTCACGAGCAGGGTGTTCCGTTGATTGGGTCAAGTGGAAACCTTGACGTCGTAAGCGACGGAGTCCCAACACAACATATTCATATATATATATATATATATATATATATATATATATATATATATATATATATATATATAACTAAGTAAGAGATGAACCACTATTCCACAACTCAGTCAATGAAGAACCCGTCCAAAACTATGCTGTGAGACATATGCCATACAAAATACTAATCGAAAATTTTAATAATATATAATATCGAACAGTAAGATTATTACAATCATATAATATATAAGAGAAGATACTTCTAAAATCACAGCGAATACCATAGCAAGAAACATTCATCATAAAAATATTAATCTAAAATTCAAATAAAGTATAAATTGAACAACAAAACTTAATCCAATAATATAATGTATAAAAGTAAGTACTTGTACATTGACTACGCGCGTTTCATGGCTGAATTAGGACTATATAAAATCATGTAAGAGAACCATATCCAAGTTCATTAGAACGGAAAAATTATTTTACTCTCAAAAGCAGTCACTCCTCAGGTCAAATTCCTAAAAACAACCTAAAACCTAGAAGTTTAACTTACCTCATAATATAATAAGGTATAAAAATAAGGAATAAAAAAAATATATAAAGAAACAAAACCTGTAATGTAATCCGTAAGTTAAAGAAATTAATATTATTATTAAAAGTTATGAGCTAAAAATATTCAAATAGAGTATTATATATATTTGGAACCAACCCACAGATAAGCTACAAAACAAGAAATGTGGCAGAGGTCATTGACGTTTTGAGCCTACACTCTTCTGCAGAAACGAACGAGAACAGATGGCGAGAGAAAAGTGCTGAGAAGAAAACCGTATCTGGATTAACGGTTGCAGAACGAAATAGCTCACTTTACGGACCGTCCACACATAGAAACACTTACACACTCACACATCATCAGTACGACAATAATTCTACCTCATCTCAAACAGAATGGATAATTAGACTAATGCGACCAACACAAAAAACAGTTAGAATGCATTTATAGCTGTGGTAACTTGAATAAATAAAATGAAACTGATCTTAGAGAGTGGTCAGTGACATGTATTTGAACAAGAAATAAGCATATATCAAATGCCATGCAACATAAATTCTTGATTACTTGAAATCATCTCCGCTCCAGACGAGGCAGAACAATTGGCTAGTAGAAAACTGAATCTATGTGAAATAATGTGGAGCAATAGACTCAAGAATCAAGAATCCTTGAAATTGTCACTCTCTTTAGGACAATGGGGGTCCCGGTTGATCCAAACAAAGGAACAGCCTGCTCGTGAAGTTTGCGTGCAAGTGGCTAGGCACTCTACAGACACGCGTATCTTTAACGTTGTTCACAAGGGGATTCAGCCTGACACAATGTGAGACAAGGCTGATCCTTTGAAATATAAGAACTACTCATTATTTTCCAGCTGAGTAGACTAGAGCAGCATGGAATAAAGTATCTTGCTCATGGATACACCGCGCGTCTAGGAATCGAACTCAAGTCCGTACGGTCGTTAGCCGAATACGCTAACCTCTAAACCACGCGCATTCACAAGAACTCTTTAAAACACGTTTTTGCAACAATGGGCACCTCCAGCTTAGCAATTGTTTTACCTTCTCTGCAGCAGGGTTTGCACTGTCATATGCAATCGAAGAATAGCACACACACACACACACACACACACACACACACACATATATACATAAGTACCAACAAATGAATCACAAAGACCTGTACCGAAATATATGTATATATGTTTTTTTTTTTAACAATCGATGTTTGCACCCAAGTGTGTGCATCTATTCACATAAGAATCTCATGTGGAGAAATTTTAGAATGTCTTACAAATTTTCACTGTGACTCTAACAGATTCAATTTGGATAATCCGCGTCAGTTTCTTTTGCTCTTTTTCTATGAAGGCGAGTATTTCTAGTTTTTTTTGTGCAAATTTGTCGGTACATAAACTTATGCATCTATGATGATAGGTACAAATGAGAATTCATAGTAGGGTATGTGAGCTGTAAATTCTGCATTAATTCGCCATGGACGCATGCATGCATGTATGTTTGTATGTAAACTTTTTATGTTATGCATATATTGTTGTGAATATTCTACAATGAAGCTAAAAAATCTTTGATTTGATATTAATATTTTGCTATAATATACCTGCGAACTACTCGAAGAAATACGTATTTCCTTATCGAGCAATTCTCACGCTTTTGATGCTCTATACATTTTGCTGCACCTATAGGCGGGTCACTTAAGTTGATAAATGTGATCTGTCACCATCAACCTGTTCTCGAACAACCTATTTCTTCGCCACAGGCTCGCCATTGTTAGTAAGTATAACTTAAACCCGGAATCTCACCGAACCGGACGGTTACATTTCTGGCTTCTTTGTTGTCGTCCGAATGGAAGAAAGACAAACCTATCAAAATGAACAAGTTACTCACCCATGGTGAGGGGGGCATACCAGAAGACTGAAAAAGCCACACAAGGCGTTATAGCCAACGCTCTTCCGACTCTACAAGCTCTCAAACTTAATAGTGTGTACGAATATTAACTGATATTAATATTTCTCCGTCCTTACGTTCTCACTTCAAATTCTGCCGAGGTCAACGTTTCCTTTCA
Organism: Octopus bimaculoides; assembly: GCF_046866305.1. Lineage (NCBI taxonomy): Eukaryota > Metazoa > Mollusca > Cephalopoda > Octopoda > Octopodidae > Octopus > Octopus bimaculoides. The sequence continues at coordinate 65,120,683 of NC_142934.1, read as the reverse complement.
TCCTTTGGAGGTCGTTAAAATATGTACCACTTGAGTAGTAGTGACGATGTAATCGACTAACTCCATCCCCCGAAATTGCTGGCCTTGTGTCATAATTTGAAACAAGTATTCGAACTTCTGCCTGTATAGCATTGTATGTATATTATACATTATACATGTATGGAAAGGAATACATATATTGTTTTAAAGCTGAAGAGTATGCTTGCATGGTCTGCAAGATATAGCAGCTAAATATCCCTTATATCTCATCTAACGTCCTTAAAAGATGAACACAAGAAATAATGTAGTCCTAGATATACTGTGTTGTATATATGAAAAAGATGAAACTGTAATGGCTGTTGTATTTGATCATAAGATCTAGTATAACAATGCTGACGGTTGTCTAGAAAAAAACAAAAACAGTAACAACAACAACAACAAATACTACTACTACTACTACTACTACTACTACTACTACTACTACTACTACTACTACTACTCAAACCTAATGCTTCTTTTACCGGGAGGTGATAATTACACGATTGGAGATTAAATAAATGGTATATAGTTTCTAATTTCCTACGAGATATTTTTTTTTCACGCTTAGGAAATTTACTTTGATCGTCGTTTACAATTAAATAGGATTAATTTAATTTTAATTCAATTATCTAAGCTTTAATGAATTTCACACATGCCTTTAAAATATTTAATAGGCTGTCAACTAAAACTCCCTTGTCACTCAAATACAATTCGAGCTATTGAGCCAAAGCTCTGGGAGCCGAATGTTTACAATCTGTTTGGTATACAAGATTGAAAATGGATCTACATACACCCCGTATATATTCATGTAGATTCACTCATGCACACATACACACTGAATTCTCACTCCATCCGTATAATACATACATACTATATTTTTGCGTCTCCATCTTTCTAGCATCCCTACTTCCTCTCTCCCTCTCTCTTATTTTCTCACACTTAATTGTAGACTTTCTCCCTTCCTTCCCCTGTTCTCTCTCTCTCTCTCTCTCTCTCTCTCTCTCTCTCTGTCGCTCTCTCTCTCTGTCGCTCTCTCTCTCTCTGTCGCGCTCTCTCTCTCTCTCTCTGTCGCTCTCTCTCTCTCTCTGTCGCTCTCTCTCTCTCTCTCTCTCTCTCTCTCTCTTTCCCTCTCTCTCCCTCACACTCATCCTCCTTCCCGTCTATTTGCCGCCCACACGTGACCCGTGATTGATTTTCTATTCTCTGCCTTTTTGGCCACCGGACGCCTAGCGTTTTTGGCAAATTTTTTCTCCTCTCTTACTAACTCTTTTTTCATATCCATTTGAGGATTTCGTCCCGGCATTAACCATTACTCTCACGTTTGGCTGAAAGGCCTTATTTATTGTCTTCGTCTATCTTACGTACCCCCACCTGTATTGCTTTGTTTACTCGAGCCCTAATTCTACACAAATCTTGCAGGTGCCCCCTATATACGACGTTCCCAGTCTTATCAGTAAAGGCACGAAACTGGGTATTAGCATTTTTGGTCGATAACTGAGGAAGGATTAGGGCCCTTGTGTCTGTCCTACGTGTACGTTTTGTAGCATTTAATGCATGTTTCATTTATGGAATAACTGAACACCACATATATATGCATACATACACACAGCACACACACACACGCATGCACACACACATACACACACACACACACGCGCGCGCACACAAATCGTTATGAGGATGCAAACAGTGACTCGAAGTCCTAGATAAGCACCAGCCCACGAAACTCACTGGACCTTAAGTCACTCTGTTGCTTCCATTATATGTATGTATGTATATATATATATATATATATATATATATATATATATATATATATATATATATATATATATATATATACATATATATATATACATACATACATACATACATATATATGTATATATACATACATACATACATACATACATTCATATATGTGTGTGTTTGTGCGCATGTTTATGTATGTTTACGTGTGTATATGTTAATGCGCGTGAGTGTGTGCACGTATATGTGTGTATGTATGAATGTATATATGCAGATTTTTATGTTTTGTTTCACGTATGTATTCTCATGCATATAGTTGCATGTCTCGACATTATTACCTATACTAAAATGATAAATTTCTGGGAAATTTTACAGTTGCTGACAGTTCCACTGATGGTCTGAATCTGTAGCATTCGAATCAGCTTTCTCCATTCTGGTTTTGAGAAGCCTAATTCCTCAAAATTGGTACTTAGGCAGTGTGTTACATGTCACAGTGCCCCAATAATTTCAGGTATAATAAACCGGAACTTGCAATGTGGGTAGAATAACTGTTAATTTCTCTATAGTTCAGCGTAGGTATTTTCGTATTTTCTTTTTCGCTTTGTATGTATGTATGTATGTATACATGTATGTATGTATGGATGTATGTATGTATGTATGTATGTATGTATGTATGTATGTATGGATGGATGGATGGATGGATTGATATACGTACGTACGTATGTACGTATTTATGTACGGATGGGTATATATATATATATATATATATATATATATATATGACTGTGTGTGTATATATATATCCTAGGGTAGCTTATACAGACAGAGGGTGGGGAGAAAACGCAGCGCATAAGATGGAGTAATTATGTTATTTTATTTATAGCTTTAAAGTTACATGAATCCTAGACTTTCGTAAAAAAAAATGTACTTGACAAATGTTGAAAAATTTGAAACCATTAAGTATAGTTAAGTGATAAAAATATAAATTGTACCAATCTAGTTAGCAATAAATCTAAAACTGAAATGATGAACGACTAGGGTGTGTGTTATTTAGCAGTATGACTTCACTAAAATACAATATAGGCTTCAGTACAAGGTTTCACACACACACACACATACACACACACAAATTACAAATATAATCACAGCCAATTTGTTTCACCGAATGGTTTCATGCTGAAGAATTTTCCAAAATTAGAGAGATGAATAAGTAATCAAGGGACATAACCGAATGAAAATGTGTCGAAGATGACCGAGCGTGAAAGTTGTATTATGGTTTTTAGCCCATCTCCACATTAAGAAGGCTGTCCAGCATGAAACTTTTCGGAAACATAAATTCATTACAAGATTATCTTTATAACATTCAATGAATAAAACATACACCATTGTGCTTAATATGTGAGTACCTGTTTTATATCCTCAAACATGAAACCTTATTGGTCATCTTCCTCTGTTTATATATATATATGTGTGTTGGCGCATTCTTGTGTGCTTGTGTGTGTGTTTTGATGTGTTTGCATGTGCGTGTCTGTGTGCGTATGAGTGTACATTCTTTATATCTCACTGATTTCTGTTTTGTTTTCTGATCCTTTATTTGAAAAACACCAAGAAATTTCAATGCAAGAATTTACTTTATATTACTTCATCTTTTTCTTGCTTGTTTTATTAATTAATTTTTTTTTTTTTGCTGTCTTTATAATATTTTCGCTCGTTTTGTTCTATTCTTTCTATAGGCACTCATCCATTTCCAAAAAGAAGAGCCGACGTCAAGTTTCATTAAATATCTGTTCCTCCCTTTGATCATTTTCGATAAGAAATAAATTTGAAATGTATGTATGCTTTCTCCCAAGTTTTATGTATCATCATACATTGAAACAGAGTTGACTAGGTTCCCGTAGACAGGCTTTGGCTCAGTGGTTAGAGCGTCAAGCTCACAATCATGAGGAAGTGAGTTCGATTCTGAGACCGGGCTGTGTTTTCTGGTCTTGAGCAAGACAATTTATATTCACGTTGCTCCAGTTCACTCATCAGTAGAAGTGAGTTGCGACGTCATTGGTGCCAAGTTGTACCGGTCATTTTTTCCCCTTGGATAACATCAGTGGCATGGAAACGGAAAGCTGGTATGCATGGGTGACTACATGGGCGACTAACCCTAACCCTAAACCTAAACCTAAGGCTAACCCTAAACCTAACACTAACCCTAACACTAACACTAACCCTAACCCTAAAACTAACCCTAACCCTAACCCTAACGCTAACCCTAAACCTATACCTAACCCTAACCCTAACTCTAACGCTAACCCTAAACCTAAACCTAACCCTAACCCTAACCCTATTCCTAACCCTAACCCTAACCCTAACCCTATTCCTAACCCTAACCCTAACCCTAACTTCAACCCTAACCCTAACTCTAAACCTAACCCTAACTCTAACCCTAATCCTGACACTAAACCTAACCCTAACGGAAAGCTGGTATGCATGGTCGACTTGTGCCTCGGAAAGAAACTTTCTTGATGTAACCCCTGGAGCAATAGAACTGATGCGTATGGTAAGCAATTCGCTACTTTCACTCTATGATTATTTAAGTGAAGGAGGTACCTCTGATGAGAGCACTATAAGTCTCGTAAATGAGTTATGACTGTTCATTATTTTTGTTCGTTCGACAGGAAAATAAGATAATTTGACATGCTTGTATGTTGACTGCGTAGGCTTACATATATTGGGTTAATAAAAACCAAGTTACGAAGCTTGATGTTATCCAGTTTTGGGATAGAAACACCATATAAATCTTTACATAATATATTGTATTATATGTCTATTTTCATGTAATATATAACCAGATATTCATTTTTTCATCGAGCCCAATATTTTAAGTTGTTATGTACATAGTGACAGAACTATGTTTAATATTCAATCATAGAATTCTGCTATTCTTTACAGTTATTTGCTCAGGTTAAATCACTGAGATAATAGTCTCGGTTTGACAGCAAAATATTTCTCTCTGATGCGCATTTTCTGTTTAGTGAGTCCGAAAATTTCGGAAGTTGTCTCGCAAGGATATGTTACATGAACAGAACTGTCTTCATCGTACATTTTTTTATGTAAATGAAGTATTCTGCATTGAATGGCAATGTTTAGGCAGAATCGCGTTAAACCGGTTGAGTCAAAGTTGTGTCTTTGAAACAGAGTTGTACTATTTGCGACGGGTTTTCGCTCGTTATATCTCGAACGAATTTCAAACTCATAAACTTTGAAAGGTCAAACATCAATCCAGAAAATAGAACGACTTAAAATTCTAATGTTCTTAATGTGATTATTACAAACAATCACAGATCATGTGACTGTTGCGAATTTGTATTTAATTATAACAAGGGTAAGAAATATGTTGTGAGCAGTTTAAAAAAAAAATTACAAAAAAATAAATTAATCCATGCGGAAACAGTGACCATTGTTACAAGGAGTAGAGTGTCGCAATAGCAGATTTATGCTATTTTAATTTGACAAAGTAATTTGATTTAATTCAATTAATTACATTTAATTAGAAACGAAATAAAATAAATTTCTAAGAGGAAAAAATATAATACCGTTGCAAATTCATTATAAAAATATATTTCAGTCTGGTATGTCTCGCCTAAAAATACTTCTGTTGATTATACACGTGTCATTTCTATTATTCTTACCGCAGTGGTTCGAATACCTCTGGAGCCAATGATAGCACTCTAAAGTCGAGGAGCTCAGTGACTACACGAACGTCGGGTGCTATGATGATGAATGTAATAAAGACTTTAGGACACGCAAGGACAATCCTGAAATACCTGTAAGAAGCTTGAAAACATGTGACAAGTGTTTCGTATGACCAAAGTATCGTTAATTGGATCGACTCCGACCAAATATTGTCAAAACATTTTACCAACACTGTCAAAGATGTGTTCATTGCATTTTCCCCAATATATTTCGGGTATTTAAATTTATCGAACAGTAAAAAACTAAATTGCATGACATCTCTGTTGAAGATTTCAATTCATTAACTAAAGGGAGGTAATACATTAGAAGCCATTAAGTTCGTTAGGGTTAGGGTTTCTGCATCTACTTTATTTTAGTAAACCTCAGCAGGATTTCACTGATAAAGTAGACGATTCGTAATAGAAATACAGAAAGTGTTTTGTTTGACTCTCTGCCGACACTTCGAACTTACTGTCTACGTAGTATCTCAGGTCATGAAAACAAAATATTACCTAATAGTACACAAATCCTATATATACGAATATGTGTGATGGTCATAGATAGAATGCTTTTTTCATCATAACTTTTGCAGATCATGAGTCACCTGGTTGATGCTGAACATGATCATCACCTACATCGTCACCACCACCAATACGACGACGACGACGACGACCACCACCACCACCACCACCGTCGCCGCCACCTCCACTAATACCACCACCAACACCACCAGCACCACCACCAGCACCACCACCATCACCACCAGCCCTACCAGCACCACCAGCTCTACCAGCTCTACCAGCACCACCACCAGCCCCACCACCACCACCACCACCACCACCACCACCAGCACTACCACCACCAGCACCACCACCACCACCATCACCATCACCACCAGCACCACCAGCACGACCACCAGCACCACCACCACCAGCACCACTACCAGAACCACCACCACCAACAACAACAACAACAACAACAACAGCCAAATATACACATCTGAAAGTTCTGGTGATGTTTGACTATCACCGTTATTATATCTTGTAATGTCTTTTAACTGTGTACTTCATTGACGGTAAAATGGTAATTTCATATTTTTTTGTAAAGCCGGGGGTACAGTCGATTAAATTGATCCCAGTCTAGTCTATTCCTGGTTTTTAGTTAGTTATTTTAAAGACTCTAAGGAACGACAAACATATAAGAATCCCTGTGAGATTTCAATTGTGAACCGAAAACACGAGACTAAATGCTCTAAGACATCTAATCGGGTTAGCTAGAGTTTCTGTTCACTGGCAGGGCCATGACTCATGCTTGTAATACTAATGATGATCGCGCTGATGGTGGTGGTGGAGGCGGTGGTAATTGTGGTGCTGGTGGTAGTCGTGTTAGTCGTGCTGCTGGTGATGGTGGTGGCGGTAGGTAAGGTGGTAATAGTGTTGACAGTGGTGGTGATGGTGATGGTTGCAGCGATGGTGGTGGTGGTGGTGGTGGTGGTGCTGATAGCGGTGAGGATGATGATGGTGATGATGATGGTAGCAGTAGTAGTGATGTGATGGTAGTAATAATAGTGCTGGTGATGGTGGCAGCGGCTGTGATATTGATGATGGTAATGGTGGAGGTGGTTGATGGAGTCGAAGGTGGTGGTGATCAGGATTGTCATGAAAATAAGGTTCATGCTAATGTTGGTAGTGGGGGGGGGGTGATGATGAGGATGATATTGACGATAATGATGAGGGGGAGAAGGATGATGATGTTGATGATGGGGATGAGGAGGAGGATGACAATGATGATGGCGTAGATTGTGGTGATCATGATTCAGAACTAATATGATGATGATAATGATGACGATGATGTTGATGTTGTCGCTGTTGCTTCTCCTGATGATGATGATGATGGAAAAGACCCTACGCCGCCGCTGACGACGATGACAATGAAGATGATGCTGATGGTGAGGTGAAATTGAAATGAAGTGATTTCTTAAATCAAATGAAAATTCTGAAATCAGGGATGTTTTTTTTTTTACGATTATGCCGAAGGTAATAATTAGCGATTGTTTGAAATCTCAAATGATTTGGAACATAAATGACACAAAAACATATATTCATAAAAGTGTTGTTTAACATATATACCAACATTAGTATCTGTTTCCATTAGATAGAGTCGAACTCGATAATGTAAACCTATCTAGTCGGATTCTCTGTTGTTTTATCAAAGTTTGAACTCTAGAGTAATTCGTAAAATGTTACAGAGGATTATTTGACATGAGGAGCTAAAAGGTAAAGTTTCGAACACGTTCCCTTTTTCAGAAAGAGAAAGAGGTAGAAAACAAATGGTGTTTTGTCAATGTAGGCTACAAACAGTCTCTTTGGTTTTAGAATATTAACTTATGAAATTTATGATATTAATTTCTCTACTGTGCCTGTTGATTCTACACGTCCATGTATGACATATCTAATGGTTATGCAATGTCAAAATGATCGTAATGTACTTTAGATTAAAATATTGCAAATATCTTCTTTGAAGTTAGATTTGATAACCGAGGTATGCAGATATTTCAACATGATGATGATGATCTTTCGCTCGTGGCTACGTTCTAAGTTCAAATTCCGCCGAGTTCGACTCTGCCTTTCATCCTTTTGGGGTCGATAACATTAACTTTTAACTCCTCACGTCAAATAATCCTCTGTAATTTAAGTAACCTTTCGATGTTGTAACACTGGGTTTTCCCAACATCGTATGGAAAACTCTCATTTCTCTATATCTCTCTATTGGTAGCCTTACAAATTTCCGGTACTCCAGGATATTCATTGTAGTTTAATTGAAAGTCGCCCTCTCAGTCCTCTCTCCATTTTCTCCTATGTAATATAACAGATCTATATTTTTTATCGTTATGAGTTGGATGTTGGTGAAATTTGATGTGTATGAAGCTGCGTATTTAGTTGTTGTTGTTTCTGTCCTGGATATCATTCCGTTAGTGTTTTCTCTTTGTTTTTTTTTTTACTGTTAGTGGGTGGTAGATAGTAGTGATGGTGTATTTGTTGTGGATTTAACGTTGTTTGGGATTGATGTGTAGTTGTTATTATTTCGTGCTATGTTCCTTTTCTTTTTTATTACTTTCAAGGTTTTTTTTTTTGCTATTATTTTCCACACCTTCATCACCAGAGAAATGATTGGAAGACTCTGACTTAGACGGGAGCAATAACATTATTTTTAGTGTATCTGCGCAGAAGGGGAGGAACATGAGCGAGAGTTGACAGTGATTAGTTGGAATAGGTCAATGGATGGCGATTATTTTGTTATAGTACTTATTTTCTGCCACCTCAGTAATTACGGCTGAAGAATTTCACAGATTTTGTTGGTGGGATGCTCTTATTGCTTTCACAGTTTCTACTGCGGTTGTAGGGTCGAAGCCGTTGTTAGTACTGTTGATGCTGTTACAGATGTCGATATTGTCACTACTTTTTTTATTCTTGCAACTTTTGCTACTACTCCTGTTGTCACACATTGCTGTATTGACACCAACAGTGTCAGTATCAGTGGAGCTCTCCTTTCTCATTTCTTGCCTTGGTTGATTGAGCAGAAAGGTCCGAGATTGATTCATTATTGCACAGACATAACCTCCAAATCGTCAACCCTCCACAATTTCTCGTACTTCTGCTCCATTTGGCAGGGAGATGAGGGTTTAGATCCTTTCCATACATCAGGCTTTTATATGGAGACAAACCTCAAGCGTGGTTTAGCTCTGCTTCTCCCGCCTTGTATTCGTATCCAGTAGAGTCTTTCTCTCTTTCAACACTATGCCTGTCAATATCTACCGAAGATCTAGGCCTGGCGAAACTCCCGATACTGTTACTTTTACCGATCCTCTTCCCGTAAAGTGTGTAGGGTAAAACCTTCACTGCAGCAAGAGACCACTGGATATTGCACTTCAAGAGCCTCAGTCTTAAATAGGAATCGAGCCGCTGAAATCTATCGTGCTAGTTATGTGCTGGATGTACTGACACATCTCGGAGGCCTCTTTCTAAGTGTACATCTGTAACGGTCTCCACTCCAGGCGTTGAGTTGTTAAGCTCACTTACACGATATATAATGATATTTCTAGCAGTTGCAGTAGAGTTTCAGATAACACGGCGCAAGCTCTGCCATTCATGCCGAATTTTTCTTAAATCGTTCGGCGTCTAATTTTGTTTGAAGGGGTTAGTAGAGTTCCTTCTCGAAGACTATTCGAGTGAAGGAAGTTTGATCTAGTTGTTGTTCTTGGAATTTCTGGTGTTGATACTGGTATTGCTGCCGCGCGTACTGCTCTTTATCACCACTGTTCTTTCAGCTGCGTTTGTTGCGTTATTACTGTTGCTGGAGCGGCTCCGATGCTGCCGCTGCTAAGGGGAATGACTTTGCTGTCGTTGCCACCCTTGTTACTTTTATTAACTCTGCATTCGCTGCTGCCGCTGCTGCTACTGTTACTATCGTTGCTGATGCAGCATTTACTTTTGTTACAGCTCTTGTTGCTTTCATTCTAAGTTTCGTCTCTGTAGCAAGTGAAACGAAATTATTTTGTAATTTGAAGTATTGAACGATGAATTCTCCCATTCTATGAGCAAAATTCTGTCTACAGCTGCTGTTGCTCTTGTTGCTTTGGTTAATGTAGTAGTAGTAGTAGTAGTAGTAGTAGTAGTAGTAGTAGTAGTAGTAGTAGCAGCAGCAGTAGCAGCAAAAACAGCGGTAGCAGGAAAAGTAGTAGTAGTAGTAGTAGTAGTAGTAGTAGTAGTAGTAGTAGTAGTAGTAGTAGCAGCAGCAGCAGCAGTAGCAGCAAAACAGCATCAGCAGGAAAAGTAGTAGTAGTAGTAGTAGTAGTAGTTGCTGCTATTCTCAATTGTAATTGTTTGGATTTTGAGCTTTCATCGCTTGGAATAAATTTCTCCTCTCCTTCCCTGTGCAAGGTAAAGACGAAGAGACATGACATGCACAGCATCTGTTTTTGCGAGACGCGTCCTACTTTTCCCTTTAGTTTGCTAACTGTGGAACATAATGCTATGTTTGTTGAAACAAAGTATTCAAAATTTTGCAAAATGCATGAAGCCCAAATGAGTAAAAAACAGAAGAAGGCCAACAACCTTCTGTGTTGTGGCAACCTTAGGAACCTTATATACTAAAATTGCAAAAAGTATCAGCATTTGAACATATAAAAAGACGAAAAAGCAAAACGAGCGACTTGAAGCAACGTGTCGCAGTTATCACCACCGCAACAACATCGACAACGATGATGACGATGATGATGAGAACAGCAACGACAGCAATGAAAGAACAATACAAATGATAACATCAACAACAATAATGATAATGATGATGATGAGGAGGAGGAGGAGGAGGATGCTGATGATGATGATGATGATGATAATGATGATGATGATGATGATGATGATGATGATGATGATGAGGATGATAATTAGTATAAGGATTGAAAGTAGAACGCTTGCCGAGTATTTGATAAATAGTGATGAAGATCTGCTGCAATATGCCGCGAAAGATATGGGTGTAAATGCAAATAAAATGATGGGCAAGGAAGAGTTTAACCAAAGAGCTGAGGAGAAGAGAAAAGAAGACCGTCTTGAAATGAGAATGCACGGACAGTTTGAAAGGAATACATAAGACGTTAAGGATGATACAGCATCGTGGGTATGGCTTGTGCGAGGTGATTTGAAGCGTACCACCGAAAGCCTGATCATTGCTGCACCAGACCAGGCTCTCGCTACCAATTCAGTGAAGTATAACATGTATAAAACTTCTGACACCCAGAAATGCAGACTTTGTGGAAAGAGTGTGAAAAATGTGACCCACTTGGTAAGTGGATGTGAGAGCCTTGCACAAAAAGAACGCAAGCGCCGCCACGGTAAAGTATGTGTGTATCTTCATTGGCTCTTATGCCGTAAATACCAATATGAAGTAACAGAGAGCTGGTATGAGCATGTACCAAGTAAAGTTATGCAGGAGGATGGAAAAGTAACGATACTCTGGGACTATGATTTTCAGACGGATCGTCTAATCGAACACCGTCGGCCGGATATTGTCATATTGAATAAGAGAGACAAATACTGTCAGGTCATTGATGTAGTCATACCAAATGACATGAATGTTGTGAGTAAAGAGAATGAAAAATCACAAAGTACTCCGAATTGAGAGTGGAAATGGCAAGACTGTATGGAATGCGAGAGGGTAATGTAAAAATGGTACCAGTGGTAATCGCGGCGTTGGGCTCAATCCCATTGAAACTTCAAGACTTTTTAACGCAACTGGAAACCCCATGCAAGATTGATATCTTGCAGAAAGCAGCCTTATTGGGCACAGCGCAAATCTCAAGGAAAGTATTATCCGTGTGAGGTCCTTGTTGTAACTTGAAAGATGACTAAAGACTCCGGTGCATTTTAACCTACACTGTGTTACGAAGGAATAATAATAATGATAATAATAGTGTTAACATGCATATGTTTGTGTTGGTGTAGAAGATAGGTTACACCAAATATTTTACTCAATATCGTAGATTTGCTCGTCAGTTGCGCGACCTAAACCCGTTGAGCATGACTCTTACTGACTGACAGTTTGAGCATCTCTGATCATGAACAGCAGTAGTGGGGAAGTATCATATCCATGTACTGAGAAGGAGTCTTTAGGGTTTAAATAATTCACCACTGGAACCATGGATGTTTCGTTCACCATCCTTAAACAACCATTATTGAGGGACCTTTTGAGTGAGTTGCGCTCCTCGACCTGAAGGAATTTCTAACTGACTCTACTTGCAAGGTCATGTGCTGTTTATCTTTATATGAGGCGCGCGTATGGTTGTAATGCATGTGCTCGGTATTCCCTTATCAAACACGTAGTCATAAGCGGTATGTTGGACAACGTATATTTGTACCCCCAGTGTAACTTTGATGATATCGCTGCTTTCCTGCTCAATAATAATAATAATAATAATAATAATAATAATAATAATAATAATGATAATAATAATGATGAAGATGATGATGATAATGATAGTAATAATAATAATAATAATAATAATAATAATAATAATAATAAAAATAATAAAAATAATAATAATAATAATAATAATAATAATAATAATAATAATAATAATAATAATAATAATAATGATGATGATGATAACAACAGCAACAACTATAATAATAATAATAATCCTTTCTACTAAAGGCATAAGGCCTGAAATTTTGGGGGAGAGCATAAGTCAATTGCATCGAACTCAGTTTTTCACTGGTACTTAATTTATTGACCCCGAAAGGATGGGAAGGCAAAGTCAACCTCGGCAGAATTTGAACTCTGACCGTAAAAACGTAAGAAATACTGCTAAGCATTTTGCCCGGCGTGTTAAGGATTCTGCCAGCTCGCTGCCTTAATAACAACAAGAACAACAAGAACAACCACAACAATAAAAACAACATCAACAACTACAGCGGCTTTAGTATATGAAATTGGAGGCTAAGTGAACTGAAAATGTATAACGAAAAAAATTCAGGTAACTACTGATAGCGTACGGAAGTTACTCCCACTCCTACAAACCAGATATGCTTACCCTGACACAAATAGAAAACTATCATAAAATGGACTGAAAGTAATACTTAACAAGGAAATTGTGGAAGTCTGATAAATCTCATAAGGAAGCACGAAAATAACAAAATACTTTCCCTACGAACAGGGAAACATTAAAGTGCAAAACAGAAACAAACTACACTGAAATAAAAAAAAAAGTAGAGAAAAACAAGAACAAAAAATAAGCTAAAGCAAAAGATAGACGCTTGAATTATAAAACATAGAAAAAGAGAAATACAGGATTTCCTGGAGCGTTCCGCTCCTAAGCGTAAGGGTGTGATTCGAACGCCATTTTGAATGCACGTCCGAATTGAATATAAATAGTTGCACGTTGGTTTAAAATGATCGTCATTCACTCGAAAGGGTACATTATGCATACTGAATTAATATGAAAGTAGAAATATGTCTGGTCACGAGTTTATATAAATGAACAGTTAGTTATCAGTACGATGAACTCTATGTGCATATTTAAGAAATATATTAAAATGGCGCAGTTTCTTTCTGTGGGAGGACATGTTTCTGGTGGCAAACATCGTCTAAACGAGTTGAAAATACAAAACACTACTTTTTCATCTATCTCTCTATTT
>NC_142934.1:65099501-65102001 GCF_046866305.1 Octopus bimaculoides | reverse complement strand
GTTGATGTGTGTGAGTAGAGAGAGAGAGAGAGAGAGAGAGAGAGAGAGAGAGAGAGAGAGAAATTGTATGAAATACCAGCTTAATTTCATTATTAACAATTTAAAATATTTATGAACACATTAAACTTATCATAATGAAATCTATCTATTTTATTACAGGCGAGGAAACACTGACATACATAAAATAGACAGAAATTCAACCATGTACATAATCATACACACAGTGATATGCGTAGAAACACATATTTACTCACATTTTGAAAGAAAAATAATAAAGAAATAGCTGTCAAGGAGAGTGTAAATCTTCTGTATATTAATTTACAAGAAGAAAAACCACACACAAATACACTTGTAATGAAACTTAAAATACGAGGAAAATCATCTATACTTCGTGTGTGGCGAATTGAAAAACCAGTTCCAGGATCGGTGGAAAGAAAAATTACTATATGTTGTTGTTATCGATGTTGTTTAGACAAGATCAGTGGCGTATACCAACTGTGACAGTCCCATTCTTTATAGATATCTAGAATTATATCAAACGCGATTTCTTTTATTCCGATCCGCTAAAACAATAAGGCAAGATTAATTTCTAACAGATCGAAAGACGATGTCATGGATTATTTAATGGTGGTTCTGTCTAAAATAGAAATATGCTCTGGGTGATTAAAATTTTATTTATTAAATGAAAAATAGATAAATGTATTTTACTGCAATATAAAGGTTTTAAAATAATATATAAGTTCAATTCAATTAAACATCGGTAATAAAAATGTTTTTGCCTGGCTCTGAGTGAAATACAAGCCATATTATATAGTGGTTATGAAGGCATGCGACCTAGTAGTTAACGTATTCATTTTATGACTATAAAGCCAAGAGTTGAATTCATATTAATCCAGTCTGCTCAGCTGTAAATGAGGACCTATCAGGTACTGTTGTCGCTCTCTCTCTCACTTCAGCTATAAAATATCTGTATGTCCCGCTAGTTCAGTTCTGAACGGAGACCCAGAGAGCGGTTATGTCTGTATATGACTACATTAGGTACCTAAGCCAGTTAGTGAAAGCACAGTGATAGGCTACCAAGTAGTATTCGCAGGCGAGTGATACTTGACTGTATGGTACTTTATGCAACGATAAGAACCTAGTGGATTGATATCTAGTACTGCTTTATTCAATAAAACCTCACAGAAGAACGCAATTTGAGGAGATTTGGTTGCTAGGACGTCGAAACAAATATAATGAAGAATAAATCAAATATATAAGAATCATATCAATAAACGTATGGGTTAACATCACGAATTATACGACGGCTGTCTTATCGAATCATAATTATGATATTATTCCTCTTCTTTTCTATCGAGCATATAACTAATGTATCGTTCACTAAGGCAGTGATTAAAAGGTGCCATTTGAGGGGGGTTTAGTTGCTGTTTCGTGCTGGTCAAGTGACCACAAAACTTTTTGACTCGTTGTTGATTTTCGTTAAGACAGCCCTGATTAATTAGTAACTGCAACCAACGACGCTCCAACTGTAATCATCACGCCTTTTTGTATTTTTGCACTAAATATAGTTGACTTAAAATTATTTATTGTCCTTCACATTGTGAGAGGTTAGTGTATGATACGAATGAGATTTGACTGTTATTTCTAGTACGTCGAATGATAACATAAAGATTATTCGTTTCTTCGATTATAAATGAATGCTAAAAATAGATCCGACTGCTACAGTTTAAGTGTGTGTGCGTGTGTGTGTGTGTGTGTGTGTGTGTGTGTGTGTGAGAAGCATTCTGTCGGTTGCTTCTATGACTCAATCACGTATCTGGTAAGTGTATCAGCATGTTCCAGAAAGGTATGAAAGACTATTCAATACTACTACTACTACTACTACAACAACAACAACAACAACAACAACAACAGCAAATAATAATAATAATAATAATAATAATCCTTTCTACGGTAGGTATAAAGCCTGAAATTTGGGGGAAGGGATTAAGTCGATTACATCGACCCCAGTGTGTAGGTGGTACTTACTTAATCGACACCGGACGGATGAAAGGCAAAGTCGACTTCGGCGAAGTTTGAATTTAGAACGTAGCGACTGACAAAATGCTGCTAAGCATATCGCCCGGCGTGTGAACGATTCTGCCAGCTCGCCACCTTAAATCATAATAATGATGATGATGATGATGATGATGATGATGATGATGATGATAATAATAATAATGATAATGATAATAATAGATAAACAAATTCCCCGATGCAGTACCAGGCAGTGGCTCTCATGGCTTCTGATCTTAACTGTTTGGAAATGTTATCATGTACATATTTTGTCTTGGTATAAAATATATGAGCTGCAGCAAATATTCTGCTCAAACCCATAGATTTGCTTGACCTTAACCAGTTGAGCATGTTCCTTGGTGGCTGACGATATGTGCAACTCTGAACACCAGTAGGAGTAGTAGGGGGAGCATCATAGCCATGTGTTGAGAGGAATTCTTTAGGG
>NC_142934.1:65067001-65079501 GCF_046866305.1 Octopus bimaculoides | reverse complement strand
AAAAATAGACATCCTTTTCTTATTATTTTTCGCAAAGCATGAGACGTGGGCGTTTGTGATACATCATTATGTGAAAGGGGATACTGTGCTAGAAAACTGATATAGTTTAACAGACAGATAAAGCTAATGAGTCAAGTAAAAATATTTTAATGGAAGGATTATGAACACTTCCTGATGCATCCTCTCATAACAGTCTCGTAAGCCAAGAATGATATAGTTTAACAGACAGCTGAAGCTATTGAGCCAGCTAAAAATATTTTAGCGGAAGGACTGTGCACTGTTCCTGATGTGTCCTCTCGTAACAGTCTCGTAGGCCGATTTAACCAGCCCGTTTTCGTAATTCTTCCCTAGCATCTTCAAGTTTACTGGAATATAGCATTTTCTTCACTCTCACATTTGTTTTGATGCGAACTTCATGAGTTTGATAACAGATTGGACTGAGACGTAAATCTCTGTTCTCAGAGTTTTAAATTTCGTCCACTATCCACGTTTACCTTTGTTTTTATCACATATTCCCCCAAACAGCGAAAAACTGTATGCCAGAGTACTGCCTTAGCCTCATCGACATAAGAATGCGAAGTTATGTGAAACAGTAGTTATTCATTAAGGGATAAGAACAGTTAGGCCCTACTTCACAATTCAATTTCTTTTAGACACTGAGCAACAGCAGACCGAACGGTTTTATCGCCCTCTATGCATCAAGGACAAGTCCAGCGTACAACATTGGCATACCTCTTAATTTTTATCGCAATTCCGCAATACCTATCCTTCTAGGAGCACTGTTTGGTGAATAGTGCCTTGAGTTATAAGGATTTCAAATGCCTATTTCTAACAATAGTACTAACTAGTCACAATGTTTAAAATTTAAAGGAG
Source organism: Octopus bimaculoides (assembly GCF_046866305.1). NCBI lineage: Eukaryota > Metazoa > Mollusca > Cephalopoda > Octopoda > Octopodidae > Octopus > Octopus bimaculoides. Next base: position 65,078,628 of record NC_142934.1, on the reverse strand, counting down.
ATGGGAAAATTTTTAGTTTATTATAATTAGAGAAATCATGCATGCTTATTGAAAAATGAACTATCTCCCTTAAGTAGTAAGCAAAACAATTACGCCCTTATAGCCATATAAGGTTAATACGGCAGGGCTGTCGAAAAGCTTTAAATATAAATAGACTAGTCTGTATTTTTATACATAATAGCTAAGAGGATACCAATCTACATAGCTGTCAACGAACCAAACACGAAGCTCCGACTTTCTAGAAATGGTAACTAAATCTCCTCAGATCGCAACCAAATCGACCGTCTACATTTAAGGAAGAACGCAAAAGATAATTCCACCAGTATATCTGCCTTGAATACGATGAGATGTTCATGACTGGAAAGCTCTTTTTCATACGTCGGCTCCATTAAGGTTGAACTGAGACTAAACAGAAGTATCAACAATATTTTATAATTTCTGTTTTCATTGTTTGTATCTAAGCTGTGCATTGGTGTACTGTATGGCTATGTTATCAGTAAGTTGGGTCAACAACCTAACTTCAGTGCCTTCCTTCATCAGGTCATTTCGCTTTTATGTATGTCATCAATGCCTATGGGGAAGGTTTGAAAGTCAAAACATTACATTACTCATTCAGATATACATGCATATAAAACATATATGCGAAGTACATATATAATATATGCTGTATAAATTTGTACGTACACACATAGAAACACGCAGACACATTCACTCACACACACACATGTATAAACATGTATGTGCATATATATATATATATATATATATATATATACGTGTGTATATATGACCTTGTATCTTGTAAGACAAAATATACTTTGGCTGGCAATAGTGATAAAGTGAAGTTCTGTGTATCACAGCTCGATTCCACGAAGAATAGATTTTTTTCTGTTCTGGATTGAAGACACTTCGGTCGCTCTTACAGTACTAATATTTTTTACGAAAGAAGTATTCGACCATACCACAAATCCGATATCTGTGGTTATGTGTGATAATTCTCATTATGTTACTCAATCATAGCAAACTCCAAGTGTCTGTGTCTATATAACATTGTACATCCATATCATAGAATGTAGGTTTATATAGATTTAGATGCATCTTTGTCTCTTTGTTTCCGCACTATTCTATTTCTGTGTGCATTAAACTAGGGAACAAACTCAATAACAAATGCATACCAAATCTTTGTTATGCACAGCAAATATGTTATGCACAGCAAATATAGTGTATCCTCTTTCCTCCAATCTTGTGTTACATAGCAGCACAATTTTTCTAAGATATTCCAGGTTATAATAGTAGTGTGCAATACAGACTATATATTCAAAGGGAAACAATTTGTGGGGGTTTTATCATTAATATTGAATCGAATATGTATTCTGATTATATAATGCATTGGGAGTTGGCTGTCACAGAGTGATTTATGTTTTACTTTCAATAGCATAAACAAACCTTGTAACTTACGCTCATATGAATACAGCTATGACTGTCTATCGATATAATGTGGTTTGTGATTCAATTATTTGCTGACGAGGTATTAAGCTAGGTATTAAGATAGATATCCGTAGCTCTCACCTCGCCCACTAAGAAGAGTCGGATATTTGTCCTATGCAAAAATACAGGTCAGTAGTTTCCCAGGGAGCACCGATGTTATCCAAAGTGGTAGGCAACAGTAAATACAGTTTGGTAACTGTGATGCTGCACGAGCAGAACAATTACTGCAGGGCCTTTTTTTTCGACCTGCTTACAGTTTCGCCATTTCGCCGCCATTAATTGACATTTTATTATATCGAACTCGGAACAATGAAAGTCAATGTTGAGCTTGGTATTATTGCATCTCATAATGTAGAAAATCCTTTCATTACACTTTTTACACATACACGTACACACACGCATACACACACATATATGTGTATCTGTGTGTGTGAACGTGTGTGTTGTTTGTTGCGTCACTGAGTAAGATACTTAGTCGCATTTTGCTCTAGTCTACTCAGGGGAAATTAGCAACTGACGAGTGCTCATGCTGTCCTCTTTTACTCGCACCCACTTTCTTTCTTTCTTTCTTTCTTTCTTTCTTTCTTTCTTTCTTTCTTTCTTTCTTTCTTTCTTTCTTTCTTTCTTTCTTTCTTTCTTCCTTTCTTTCCTTCCTTTTTTCTTTCTTTCTTTCTTTCTTTCTTTCTCTCTCTCTCTCTCCCCTCTCTCTCTCACTTTCTCGTCGTTTCTAACTGTTACACCATGGGTGTTCCGTTGGGGAATGGATGGGAGGGCCACAAGGCTCGTGATAACATAGGCACCTAAAACAATTAGCGAAAGCATGATACGCGTCTACAAGTCATACTTGCTTACGGATGACGGTACACACACACACACGCACACACACGCACACACGCACACACACACACACACACACACACACACACACATACATACATGCATTACATATATAAATGCATACATATGTGTGCGTGTAAATATATATATATATATATATATATGTTTATATGAATACGTATATGTATACATATGTATGTAATCACGTACGTAAGAAGTAGAAACTTATGATTATGTGGCAAATCAATCTACGTCCCTTCCTTGGTGACTTGTTAACGTTGAAATGTTCAATAGGAAATGTTTTATAAATGTTTTAATTTCATGGTCATTGCATTCTCTAGAGTCTATTTTATTTTACTTTTCTGACGAGGGCCTTTTGTAGCAAAGGGAATAACAAATAAGAATTTCTCATATAAAATTCCTGATACAGTATATTTTAATCCTTCCTGAAATTTGAATAAAGGTGATAAAGAAAACATTTACACTGTATTCTCACTTAATACTATTGTGATACATCCGTGTTATAATGGTTTTACTGGATATGTGATTTAATGGTGTTTATTACATTATAGTATGGTATACAACACCGTAACAAGAACTAAATTTCAATTATAATCGACTGGTGATCAGCAGGATTCAGTACCTCAGTTATATTCATTAGTTGTGTGTGTTACCTACGTGGTTTCGATTCAAGATTAAGTCACTAATTGGTCTCTTATGTATTCATGCATATACACATGCACATGTATGGACGTATGTGTGTGTGTGAAGATATTTACATACACATACAGGCGTTAGACAGAATAATTGAAGCACCCACTTTTATTCAATAATATTTTATATTGGAAATATAACAAATTCAAAACTGTTCTAGGCCGTGTTCATGTCCAATATATATGATTTGTACTTCATGACGCAGCCCTCAAATATTTATATTTAAATACTTTAAGATGCATGACCTATCTGCTTGTCAAAGAAGTCATTTTAAGAGCGCAGATCGCTGGCGGTTCAGTCACTAAAACTGCTGAATTGCTTAATGTTTTAGAGAGATGCCATCTGTAAAATCATGTTGGCCTTAAAAATCTAAGGTAAAACTAGCTCTGGCAAGCATAATTCTGACAGAAGACAGAGAGATAGAATAACCTCGGATCAACTCATATAAGTTCAGCTTTGTTACATACTGAGTCACGCTTATTGTGCCTGAGAGTTATTTTTTCTTTATTGATAATTGATAACTTTTATTCAGGGGCTATGTATACAATATTTGGTGTCTGATTAATATCTAAATAGACTTGTCTGACTGTCTCATGGTCCCAACAGGCAAAATGGGGAATGCGTTACCCCAGAGGACGGCGATAAAGATGCGCTGGAACATACATTCTGTCTCACGGGGCTTGCACTTGTGCATAACTTTCTCTGCCCCAAAAGCGGTAAGCAGGGATATGGACGGGTGGAGTGTGAGGAGCAGAACACCGAAGTTTCTACTGCCACAGGCCCGACCATAAACCTGTTAGAAAGTGATCGAAAATTTTGCGTGTCTGTGGAATTTTCAGCCACACAAATACGTTAATTCAAGAGCAGGAGTTTATAAATCATTTGCTCTTCGACTCGGGCAGCTGAATCCTCGTAAGTGAACGGCAGAGATTCGCCGTCATTGGTGTGTGTGTGTGTGTGTCTGTATGTGTGTGTACATGCGCGCGTGCGTGTGTGTGCGCGCGTGCGAAGGACATATAGTTAACTCTGAGCTAGGATAATACAGTAAAGCAAACAAGTTGACTTTAATTAGAAATTAGCGTTGAAACGAAGAGAAAAACTCAGATAATTATAACTAGTGTCCTTGGCAATAATAATTACTTATCTTGATATTAACATATATTGTCAAGAAAGATAAGATAAATAATTAATCTTTCAATAAATTTTAGATTTCTAAATCTATTTTTAATCTATATTAAAACTTAATTTTAAAAATCAATTTGGATTCCGTTGTTCCACTAGCCGGTAGATTAATTATCATTAAGGCTGGTAAATTTTTTGACTATTCATTAAATGCGTAATTTAAGTTAATGAAAACATCGTTTATGACAACATACTTTATATATGAAGTACGTTAATCCCTATGCCATGTATGTCAATATTAATCTGTTTTCCCGCTCAATCAATTATTTATATCGATCTATGCAATGAGAACCAGTGAATAAATGACAAATGAATCGGAAAGCACATAAAGAAAATAGAATTAGTCAGTCACTCAACGTATGAGTTTTGTTTCTGTAGTAATATCAATAGTAATGTGAGCAACGTTTGTTGCTGCTACAAGTTGGTATTATATTCCCTCGTTTCCATAACCTAGTCAAAACAAAGAGATCTTTTATTACCAAACAAGCTTTCCCTTTATTGTTGGTATTAGTCTTGTTATTTTAGTATTTTGACCCACTGATTAATTTCAATCACTACAGTCACTATACTGGCCACTTTGCTCTGTAAATATCACAGTTGTCATACTAAGTGAACCTTATCAGCTATACAAGAAATAACTATATATATATATATATATATATATATATAACTATAACTATATATATATATTTATATATATATATATATATATATATATATATATATATATATATATATATATATATATATATACAACTATGGTGTTAGAAACACCTAAGTTGCTAAAAATAAGAGCTAAAATTCTCTGATGCTGTAGTCATATGTATATATAAGTATGTACGTTTATTTATCTATAAACACAAGATTTTCTTAATTGTCTCCTATTTGAGCATGTAGTATTGTGACTCGTTATAAATCTAATAATGTGTAATAAGGAGTCGCACGTAGTACACGTATTTTCATCTTAATTCATATCATGAATTTCTTATTAATTCTGTTAATAATATGTTCAACCGTTTAAAACTGTGTTTTGCTTCACTAACCACACACAATTCAACATTGCGACAGGCGAAATGCCGCTTAGCATTTCGTCCAGTGTGCTAACGATTCAACCAGCTCGCTGATAATAATAATAATAATAATAATAACAGACCAAGGCCTCCCCACCAGAAATTACCAAAAACACATAATGAAAAGAAATATAACAAGTAACTGTAGAATATGTGGAGATGGACAAGAAACAATAAATCATATTATCTCTGGCTGCCCAGTCCTGGCTAAGAAGGAATATATTCACAGACATGACAGAGCTGGGACCTATATACACTGGAAGCTATGCCAACGCTATGGAATAACAACAGAAAAAAGATGGTACAAACACATGCCAGAAAAGGTCACAGAAAACGAGAAAGCAACCATACTCTGGGATATGCCAATATACACAGATAGAGAAATTAAGGCAAATAGACCAGATATAGTTGTCAAAGATCATGAAGAAAAAATGCTTTCTAATTGATGTATCAATACCAGCAGATGACAATGCTTCTCTAAAAGAAATGGAAAAACTTTCAAAATACAAAGACCTGGAAATAGAGATAACTCGAATGTGGAATCTAAAAACAGAAACAATTCCTATCATAGTAGGTGCCTTAGGTATAATAAAAAAATATTCAGACAAATACATAACAAAAACACCAGGACTTACAAATATATATAACATACAGAAAATAGCACTACTGGGTACTGCACACATTCTACGCAAAACACTTTCAATACAGTAAACATAAGAGCACCACAGCAAACCACAGCACATACCCAAGGCGCACAGAGCTGCGCTCGGTAGTGAAGTGAAAGCACGTTATAAAAATAAAACCACTGAACAATAATAATAATAATAATAATAGCAGTAGTAGTAGTAGTAGTAGTAGTAGTAGTAGTAGTAGTAGTAGTAGTAGTAATGATAATAATAATAATAATAATAATAATAATAATAATAATAATAATAATAATAATGATAATAATAATAAATGCCCTGATCCAGTACCAGACATTGGCTCTCATGGTTTTTGATCTTAACTGATTGGAAGTGTTATCATTGCTCTGTCTTGGTGTAAAAGATGGGCTACAACAAATATTCTATTCAATACTATAGAATTACTAGTCAGTTGTTTGGCCTTAACTACTTGAGCAAGTCTCTTGATGGCTGATGGTATGTGCATCTCTGATCAGAGATGCACATATGTGTTGAGAGGAATTCTTTGGAGCTTGAATAATTTTCTTCTGGAAACATGTTTCGTTCAACATCCTTAAACAAGCTTTATTCAGGGACCTTTTGAGCGTGATGGGCTACTCAACCTGAAGAAAATTCTAACTGGACCCCACTTGCAAGATCACGCACTGTTTATCTTAATATGAGATCACCATGTTGCTCACATATAGTTGAAATGCACGCACATGTCAGGTGTACCCTTATCAGACGGGTAGTGATGATAGGTATATTTTACCCTGGTGTAGCTTTGATGGCATGCATTGCTCTCTTACCCAATAATAATAATGACAATGTTCTATCTTCTTTAATCCCAACTTGGGGAAGATAAAACATCATTAGTGTAATAGAATACTTCTTTCACCAAGCTATACACACATAACTGGAAATTACCTTAATATAGATACAGGCATAGGTGACCATTGCTAGAAATATCGACACATGCATACTCACAGTCCCTAACTGGTACATTAAGGACTGTGCGGTATGAAATAGACAAATGAATAAACGAGTGTCGGAATGTAGAGCTTCTACAGTAGTTTTTCTTCTCAGGAACAGGAAAATATCAAAAAGCTTTTCATCACTTGATGACTTACTGAACTCATGTAGTGTGGATATCTATGGTTACAGTTATTAAACCGCTAGCAACGTATATTCTACCGAAATAAGACCAATCCTAGGTCAGATCGAATAATAATAATGATAATAATAATAATAATAATAATAATAATAATAATAATAATAATAATGATAATAATAATAATAACAACAACAACAACGACAATAATAATGATGGTGACGATGATGATGATGATGATGATGATGATGATGACGATGATGAGGCGGAGGAGGAGGATGAGAAGGAGGAGGAGGAGAAGGGGGAGGAGGAGGAGGAGGAGGAGAAGGGGAGGAGGGGGAGGAGGGGGGAGGAGAAGGAGGAGGAGGAGAAAGAGGAGGAGGAGGAGAAGGAGGAGGAGGAGGAGAAGGAGGAGGAGGAGAAGGAGGAGGAGAAGGATAATAATAATAATAAATGCCCTGATGCAGTACCAGGTAGTGGCTCTAATGGCTTCCGTTCTTAAATGATTGGAAGTGTTATCATGTACATTGTTTTATCTTGGTATAAAAAATGGGCTACAGCAAATATTCTGCTCAATACCACAGATTTGCATGTCACTTGTTTGACCTTAATCAGTTGACTTTCGTGGCTGACGATATGTGTGTGCATTTCTGATCACGACCAGAAGTAGAGGGGGAGCATCATAGCCATGTGTTAAGAAGAAGTCTTTGAGGTTTGGATAAATCATCTCTGGAAACATGGGTGTTTCGTTCAACATCCTTAAACGGCCCTCAATCAGGGACCCGTTGAGTTAAATGGGCTACTCGACCTGAAGAAATTCTAACTGGGTCACACCTGCAGGGTCATGCGCTGTTTATCTTGATATGAGATCACCATGTCGCGCACATATGGTTGTGATGCATGTGCCTGGTGTACCCTTATCAGTCATGATGAGTATACTGGGCTTCGTATATTTTACCCCAGTGTCACTTTGATGGCATGCACTGCTCTCTCACTCAATAATAATAATAACGTTTATTTTATAAACACAACAGCTGATAAAAGAATCGAGGAAGGCACATGACCATACAATATGGGATTGCATAAAACATGTAGACCAAAAAAAGAACTAAATAAAGCTACAACAAAACATAAAAGCTCAAAGAAAATTTCCAAAAAGGGTGAGAATCTTCTGGTGCCTAGTTGTGGAGACTGACATAAAATGTAGGTTCACTTCTTCACTAAGGCAAGCGTCATTTTCCAGCAAGTCTCACTGCTCAACTGATACACATTCTAACGACCTCTACAGAATGAAATCAAAGTCGGATTCAGTGCAATTTGAAATTTGAACTAAAAAAGTAAGGACAAAAAGAAATTTCGCCCGGTGCGGTAACAATTCTACCAGCACGCGGCTCTAAATAGCAACACATGATAATACGTGCCAGGCAAGATGGACATGTTCAGCCATGCCATGCATTTATATTCTGGCAATGCTAGTTATGAGTGTATTTACATTTCTGGCAATATTCCTCAACATGTTCAGCTATGTGTGCTTATATTATTCTGGCAATGTTCAACTATGCATGAATCAATATTTCTTGAAATATTCAGCTATATCTGTATGTATATTTCTTGCAATGCTCCGCTATATATACATGTATCTCTATTTCTGGCAATGTTAGCTAAGCGTGTATCTATATTTCTTGAAATGTTTAGCAATACGTGTATCTATGATACGGACAACGTTCACCTATATGCATGGAGAAATTCGTGAAGAAAGGGCTCTGTCGCACTAACTTCCTTACACGAAGATAACATCTTCGGTAGTGTTCCATAAACTTCTTGAGTTACGAAGCAATTAACATATACCGTTTGAATTGTCTCGGCCTTATTAACACAAAATTTCAGTGTTAACACTTGAAACGATGCATTTAATTTTCATATGTAAATTACTTAATTAGTCAGTTGTATAAAGTTACTTTTTCTGACTCAAATTTCACAACCAGAACCCATCGCCACCACTCTGAGTCTGTGAAGGCTGTGACATTTTAAAAACTATTTTAATTTGTAAATTATTATTAAGTCTTCTAAATTATAACATTCATAATCCAATTAAGTGTGTGAAAAAGCATCTTTTCTGAGGCGGAGTAATCACGTAATATACGTAAGCAAAAAAAAAAAAAAAAACGAACGGCACCATTGCAGGTGTTAGGTTTTATACCGTCATCAGTATAATTGTATTTAATGTAGTGAGATTGAAATAAGAGAGAGGGGGCGAATGAGGGAGAAAGAGGGAGAGACCAGAAAGACAGACAGAGAATAAAATACGAATAAAATACTGTCGATTGAATCTGTCAGGTTTCCTTAAGCAAGAGAATGTACTGCGCTATTATAATTCCTTGTAGAATATCCTTAATTCTGCTAGCGTTTTAAGGCCCGATGATGGTGCAAACCTAAAAGACTTCTGCATACCTGTGGTGAAACGCCACCTCTCCAGTCCTGCAGTAACTGCTCAACTAATACAACTCCATAACAGTTAATAACGCATTTTATCGATCTCGGAGTCATAATAAAAAGTTTTAGCCCACTAAGCAGGATTCGACGAGAACAGAAAACATTTATTGTTGTGTCTTGGGAATGTCATTACACTAATAATACAAAAGACGAATAAAACAAATAGAAGACGTTATATTTCGTTCTCTAAATGCATCGATGAAAAATCTAAACATCTTTGTATGTATCTTTGGAAATGGTCAATAAGTAAGTTGTAGCAGTCAAATTTCCCAACATCATTAAAGTTACTGGGGATTGATACCACGTCTAAGTCACAGTTTGCCGAAATTTTGCAATACTACGCCTGACTAACAAAATCCCCTATATAGCCGTATTGCTTGGTAGAAATATCATATAAAATGTCTCTCGAAATCAAACATACCGTAATCTTCAGAACATGAGAATACGAGGTGGTATCATAAAGTTCCATACTAGTAATGATTAATAAAACACAACTTGTTTACCAAAGTTTTAACATCATGTTCTTCAAAATAGTCACTTTGAGCACAATACACCGGTCCCAGCGTAACATTTGATATTTATAGTCCAAGATTACTTATATAGGCGTAGGAGTGGCTGTGTGGTAGGTAGCTAGCTTACCAACCACATGGTTCCGGGTTCATACCCACTGCGTGGCACCTTGGGCAGGTGTCTTCTACTACAGCTTCGGGCCGACCAAAGCCTTGTGAGTGGATTTGGTAGACGGAAACTGAAAGAAGCCCGTCGTATATATGTATATATATATATATATATATATATATATATGTGTGTGTGTGTGTGTATGTTTGTGTGTCTGTGTTTGTCCCTCCAACATCGCTTGACAACCGATGGTGGTGTGTTTATGTCCCCGTAACTTAGCGGTTCGGCAAAAGATACCGATAGAATAAGTACTAGGCTTCCGAAAAGAATAAGTCCTGGGGTCGACTTGCTCGACTAAAGGCGGTGCTCCAGCATGGCCGCAGTCAAATGACTGAAACAAGTAAAAGAGTAAAAGAGTATATATGGAAAATAGGAACGTTTGCAAATTAATGAAATTACGGTTGACTTGGAGCTAAGCAAGAATTATTAAATACCATTCTTTGTTGTCTAACATTGACAAATAGCAAAAAATTGTGTATAAAAGAGGGGTGAAGTCAATTAAACTCAAACATTGGCTTGGATAGGGATATCGTCCACGTTGCGTGGTAATGTACATTAAAATATTTACAGTATCATGAATTTATATTTATTCTTAATACATTAACGGCATATTCTAACGTGAATATAAATATCGCTGTTGTATTTGGCCATTGGAGAACAGCTTTCAATCAAATGTGTTCACCATATACATAACGATTTATTATTACAGAAACATCAAGCACCACGTCGGTCATTGAAAGCTGACAGCTGTTTATTTGATACACATATTAGAGAAAACTCACTGTCACACACACACACGCTATATATATATATATATATATATATATATATATATATATATATATATAGGGAGAGAGAGAGGGGGGAGAGAGAGAAAGAGACAGACAGAAATATCTACTACTTATAATAGAAATTTGCTTTCTGTAATTTGGTATCTTCTGTTCTATATACATACGGGTCTCCTGGTAAATACCATTGCTTCCAAGGTCCCTAATCGACACCAAAATCAACCCTAATTATCAGTGTTTAAGTTTTAAATTCAGAAAAAGTAAAAACTAACGTCCAACCACAGCGGAATTCGACCTCAGAACATAATGGAATGTAACAAATTACTGTAGTCAACCATTTATAACAACGACAGCCCGTGCCCACACAAGTAACTTATGTTTACTTCTATCAAAGATACAAACCGCAAATATTTACCACTAAAACTTCAAAGGTTGTGCAAAAGTACATTTATGTAAAAGAACATGATATGTAAAACTGCATAGAAGTAAAAGTACATATATTGAAATAATTTCTAATTAAAGTTGTTAGAATACAGTTGTTAAAGACGTTATTCTTTTTTTTTTATATGAGAGTAATATCATAATGATCGCATTCGAACCTGGC
>NC_142934.1:65027001-65059501 GCF_046866305.1 Octopus bimaculoides | reverse complement strand
TCCCGTCTCTTGGGACGGCAGCTTTGCGCCTGCGCATAATGCTTAGTGGCAAAGTGACCCTCCCAAATTGCAACAGAGAAACGGATACACACACACAAACACACATACATACACACATAAACATAAATACATCCATGCAGTTCTCTCTCTCTTTCTTTCTCTCTGTATGTGTATGTATAAATATATATATATATACACACATGCACACATACACCCGTATACACATATATACCACACGCATGCATATTGCACATGCATATATTTACGTATCTATATATATGTATATATCATATATTGTATTATATGATGAGAATTACTCCAAGGAATTGGATAATAACGAGTTATGTTGCAATCTCTTATGACATTATGATATTATACATATATGCATAATATTATATATATATATATATATATATATATATATATATATATATATATATACATATATATATATATAGACATGTATATTTGTATATATAAATATATATATTTACACACACATGCATACATATATACATATGTTATATATATATATATATATATATATATATATATATATATATATATATACGCATACATACACACGTGCGTTGGCGTTTCTGTGTGTGTATGTGTGTGCATGCGCATGGCCTATGACAGAAAAGGTTTTGCAATGGGAGTGGTGCTGGTTATCGTTTGCTTTACATTCATGTCTATGAGGTTTTCCCTAATCCTGAGCGTGCGTCTTGTTAACTGATGTCAATGTCCATATAAAAATGGAGAATTATTGCTAACAGAAAAGTACGTACGTTTGGAATATACACTTTTTTTTAACGGAAACAAACTTGGATAACAGTATGACTAATAAAGTGAAAAGTTACATTAAATAATGGTCCTAGATACACTGTTTCTAAAACGTTAAGTTGGTTACAGCTTTAACACATGTTATTATATGTCTTGTCAATCAGTAATCAGGAACTAATTATTATAAATTACAACTAGAAAAATATTGCTATGAAATATTAATCGTAAACTAGTGGGCAGGTGTTGAAGATAATGTTGGAGAGATGAGAACAGCATGGAAGCTCTCTCATTGAATCGACGTGCTTTCTCATTGAATCGATAGGCTCTCTCGTTGAATCAATAGCGACGAAGGTGGGTTTGAGTACAAAGAAAGGAAATCCAAATTCTGGACCCATTTTAACCTTTCTTCACCCTTGCCTAATGATGTAAATCACTCTGACGTCGTGGAAATATATTATAGCATAAAGGTAATGTAATAATGTTTCTCTATGATGGTTCTGCATTTTTGAAGGCCGTACTACTTGAAATTAGCCTACAAAATACAGGAATATATTAGCTGCTACACACACCTTTCCACGACGTTAAATGCTACACATAACTTTCCATTAAGATGAGTCTTGAGAAAATGTAAAACGTCATTTTATAATTCGGACATAGTTAAGGTAACAAAATTGTGAGATTGATTTAAAATATTTTATTGTATATTCCTTTCTACTCTAAGCACAAGGCCCGAAATGTTGGGGGACGGGGCCAGTCGATTAGATCGACCTCAGTACGCAACTGGTACTTAATTTTATCGGCCCCGAAAGGCAAAGTCTAGCTCAGAACGTAGCGGCAGACGAAATACTGCTTAGCATTTCGCCTGACCTGCTAACGATTCTGCCATTTGGCCCCCCTAATAATCTATTGAATATTAGTACAGTAATTCCATGTATATTAAATCAGTTGACGGATTCTCCAAATAGAAAATATATGGGAACGAGTAGCAATAAAGGGAAGGCAAAAATTTATGAAACTGAACAGAAAAAAAACGGGAGAATAGAGAAAGCCTGAAATATGAAAAGAGAGATAAATGACAAAAAGTGTAATGGAAAGAACTTGGCAGGTATTTAAAGCTGGCCGTGATTTGTTCCATTAGGTATGTGGGCATAAATATAATATTGTTTATTTTAGCAGATGATATTAACAAGACAAAATAACACGATAAGAATAGCAACCGAATCTCCCTCCTTCTCCACATTACCATCTGAAGAAACAAAAATACGTTTTATCTCTTTCTTTTTTACCTATTTCAGTCATCATCAGACTACGGCGATGATGGGGCACCGTCTTGAATCTTAGTCGAACGAATCGAGCTCCAGTACATGTTAACTTTTTAAACCTGGTGCTTATTACATGGGCATCTTTTGCCTAACCGCTAATGTTACGATGACACCCACACCGGTTGTCACGCGGTGGTGGGGCGCGGGAAAACACGGACACAATGATACACACACACACCAAATCCATTCACATGACTTTGGTCGACCCAAGGCTATAAGTAGAAGACGCTCACGCAAAGTGCCACACAGTGGGATTGAACCCGTAACCATATGGTCGAGAAGTAAGCTCCTTACCACGTAGCCGAAGATTTTGATCATAGGTCTGCTGAAGTATCGAGTTCGACAGAGAAAGAATGAAGTCATTAGAATTAAAATAAACAATAACTTTATTAACAAACTTAAAGGATGTCACAATAAAGAGAATAGGAATTACTTTTAGCAAAATCTCTGAACAAGAGTGCGGCAGCATGAGAGAATAAAGGAGTCAAGTCTTGGTCACCTCCTTCACATTCTAGAAACAGCAACCATGCCTCTCTTGTTTCACGTTGCACCACTTTAAGATGGAAGGGAATAATTAGGCACAATAGAGTCTAATATACATCCAAATGAGATGATCGCATTCTGAACATCTTTGCTTCATGTGTTGTAAGATCCCCCATTTTATACCTAAACTTATGTAACAACTCCCACCATATTTCAGTGACTTTTATGAGAAAGTGTGTCAAGCTTTACAAGCATGCGTTGAAAATGACTCTCTCCCAAACTCTTAGACCTTCAGCTCACTATAAACTGCCTAAGACAGCTTGCACATCATATATATCATCTACTATTTGCCATAAGTAATAACTATAAAATTTTGCTTTACACTAGCACTTTCTCGACCTCATCATTCGCTACAACTCACAGTGATATCATATATTGGTACATAAAAGTAATTGCTAAGTTGAGTGAGAGGCTTCACTATTAATAAGGTGCAGTATGATATCATCGGAGTACTCTTAAGTTCATTAAAAAATCACGACTGCTGTTATTTGCGTAACTGCATTGAGCCCATAACTTTGTAGCTCACATTGATGCTTTCAATGATGTTTTCTCCGAGATAAAATTGAATCATTCCTGTTTTTCAGCGGCAAATGTAGGCATTTAACTGTCTGAACATAAGAATGGCGAACTCGCACACACACACGTATATGTGCATGTGTGCAGTGTGTGTGTGTGTGTGTGTGAGAGAGAGAGAGTGAGTGTGTGTGTGTGCGTGTGTATGTGTGTGTGTGTGTGTGTGTGTGAGTGTGTGTGTGTATACGTGTTTCTGCTGCAGCGACTACTCACTGTTGCAAATGCAACTATGCATTATGTTCGGTGCATTTGCAACAGTGAGTAGCCACTGCAGCGGAAACACTTGTAGATCATTAAAATATGATGTTTATATATATATATGTATATATATATATATATATATATATATATATATATATATATATACATACACACACACACACATATATATATATATATATATATATATATATATATATATATATATATATATATATTTCCACATACGCCAGCTAAATTTTATTCGTCATTAGTCGAAAGACACTTGTTATTTTTATTGTATTTGTGTAACATTATTCGTTTTGTTCCGTACTTGTTTTTGTATACATTCGCAGCTTTCTTCCAAGGAATCTAATGCTCTTAGCTTAGTTTTTTCTTGGGGCTTATTCGTTCATTTCACTCTTCGTTCTTTCGTTCCCCATCTCTCACATTTCCTTGCTTTCTCTTCTTGCTCACTTTCCCTCCATTTTTCAGTTCACTATGTCCCTGTCATTTTGTCTCACCCCTCTTTAATTCTTTTGTCCCTCTGCCT
This sequence comes from Octopus bimaculoides, assembly GCF_046866305.1. NCBI lineage: Eukaryota > Metazoa > Mollusca > Cephalopoda > Octopoda > Octopodidae > Octopus > Octopus bimaculoides. The sequence goes on along the minus strand of NC_142934.1, from coordinate 65,055,529 downwards.
CTACCTCCCTCTCTTCTCTTCCCACGTGACTGGCGTTCGGCCAAGCCTGATCTTTCTTTCTTGGTTCGGCCGTTGTCCGTGCATCAAGTAGATGTAGACGTTTTAAAATCAAAGCTGGACCTCTTCCTGTCGAGAGTCCCAGATGAACCTTCCGCACGGCAAGAGGTACAAATGAGGGTAGCTACATCAAACCCCATTCTTCACCAAGTGCCACATATTTTTATGGTGATCTGTAGATGATAGTTTTCCAATTCTAGCCTCCATACTGCTGTTGACAGTGGACACTGTTGGTGGTAGTATTTTAATTGATATTTCATTTTTATTAACTCTCGATTCTCCCAATGAATGATTTTTTCTCTTGAGAGCCTATTTTTACTAGGACTTGTGTTTCGTAGTTGTGTGTTTTAAGCATGTATAAGTGACAATCTTATCTAAGTGCTGCCTTGTTGCTTCAATTTCAAGGGAAATGTGGGAGAAGGAAAAGTTGATAAGTAATAAGTCTTTTGTAAACGCTCCCCAGTCTGCTTTGTGTAGATTAATGTTGTCGAACAGATACATTAGAGTGAAAGTGACCTGTTTAGATTTGTCATCCCGGAACCTAAGGTTGGTAAGAAGAGTTTTTGTCTTTCTTTTTTTAACTGAAATGCTATGGATGGAGCTAGAGTGATTTGTTAACATCAGGTCCAGGATAGTTTTTTCTTTTCTGTTGGCTCAAGCACGAGTTCGGTTAAGAAAAATTCATTCATAAAATAGTAATTTGGCTGCTGCTGTTGCTTATTTGTGTGTTATTGAGAGGCATTTATCTTACTTCAGGGTTTTTATAAGCCAAACTTTCTTGAATAGCGGTATCGATTCGCAGTAACGTTTGGAAAATATGACCATAGCTTCCATAACAAAAGAATCATAAAGAAAAAATGGTTGCCCCTCCTTTATTTCGGCCAGTGCGATCTGCACAGATGATGGTGAAATAATTTATTTTCAGTACGGCATCCATGTAAAAGTTGTTTAGACGGGTTTCTTTCAGGATGAAGGGACGCAATGTGTCATTTCAGTTAGCCAATGGCAGCTTCCATTTTTTTGCTTAGATACCACGTACGTCATTTGGGTTGATATCACGTACATTCAACAAGAATATCGAAGTGAAAACTGGTTGAGAATTTTATACATGTACATATGAATTATACTTAAGAGGGTAAGTCAAAAGTAATGCAAATAAAAACTGCATTGCTTTTTCACTTACCCTCGAACATATATAGGAATATATTTATGCATAAGTTTGTATGTTTATATTTAAATATATATATATACACACATATACTTGGATAGGCATGCATACATACACACACACACACACATTTAGACATGTATATACATGCGTGTGTTTGCACTAAGACGAAATACGATATGTAAATACACACACATACATGACAGTTACGTATATTTTGTGTATATATATATATATATATATATATATATATATATATATATATATATATATATATATATCTGAGAATATGTATATATATATATCTCTTAGAATATATATATGTATGTATATATATATATATATATATGCATATATATATATATATATATATATATATATATATATATATATATATATATATATATGTGTGTGTGTGTGTGTGTGTGTGTGTGTGTGTGTATACAGAGAGAGACAGACAGACAGTCAGACAGAGGAGGGAAGCAATAGACAGTTAGACAAACATGCAGCTAGACAAAGACAGGGAGCGACAGAATGCGACGTTGAGAGAAATCTGTTGCCTATCTTCGTGTGCATATCTTCTCACGGAATGTATCTATTATATATACAAAGCGTTTACTTAACTCTCTGCATACTAGCATCAAATGTTTACTGCACTGCCATGTCTATTGTGTGTCTTGTGTCATTCGAATATATCTTTTTCTTTTTTACTTTCCTTGTTGTTTTTTTTTATCCCTAATGCCTCTGCACACTATTCGATTTTCTTCTCACGTATATTGTCTTCCAGTCGGTCTCATCCACTAAGGCTTGACAAAATGTTTAACAAGTCCCTGAAGGATTACCCAGGACGTGTTATAATGATGTCATCAACCCAACACGTTTATGCTTTTCTATTTTACGCCATGATAACCACAACTGTTATTATAACGATGATTGTTGTTGCATTTGCAGTTATCATTATTATTACTATTATTATTATTATTATTATTATTATTATTATTATTATTATTATTATTATTATTATTATCATTATTATTATTATTATTATTATTATTATTATTATTATTATTATTATTATTATTATTATTATTATCATTATTATTATTATTATTATTATTATTATTAGTAGTAGTAGTAGTAGTAGTAGTAGTAGTAGTAGTAGTAGTAGTAGTAGTAGTAGTAGCAGCAGCAGCAGCAGCAGCAGCAGCAGTAGTAGTAGTGGTAGTAGTATCAGAAGTAATATTAGTAGTAATAACATTTATACCATATCATGACTATTTCACAGATTTATATACATATATATGTAATCTATATATATATATATATATATATATATATATATATATATATATATATATATATATATATAATGTATGCATATAGAAAGAGATAGATAGATAGATAGATAGATAGATAGATAGAGAGATAGATAGATAGATAGATAGATAGATAGATAGATAGATAACCAGTGAAGGCGCGTGGATTAGTGGTTAGGGCATTCGGCCTACGATCATAAGGTCGTGAGTTCGATTCCCGGTGACGCGTTGTGTCTTTAAGCAAGACACTTTATTTCACGTTGCTCCAGTTCACTCAGCTGGCAAAAATGAGTAGTACGTGTATTGCAAAGGGCCGGCCTTGCCAGGCTATGTGTCACGCTGAGTCTTCCTGAGAAATACGTTAGAGGCACACGTGTCTGTGGATCGCTCAGTCACTTGCACGTTCATTTCATGATCAGGCTGTTCCGTTCATCGTATCAGCTGGGACCCTCGTCGTCGTAACCGACGGAGTGCGCCTTTTTGAGACCGATAACTATACAGCTAGACAGATAGGTAAAAGTGTGTATATGGATATATATATATATATATGTGCCCACATATATATACAGACACTCAGACACACAGACACACAGACACAGACACACACACACATACACACACACATGTTCATACTTATATACAACTACGCACATGCGTGTGTATACGCCTGTGCGTGCCTCTGTATATCTATGTGCGCTTGTGTGCTCGTCTCCTTGTTTACATCTTAGTGCGCCTTTCGTATAATTCAACTGTGATATCAAAACACCTACACCGAGCAAGGTTGTGTGTCTGTTAAAAAGATTTACAAGATGGACAAACTGAGGCAAAATAAATACTATGTAAATGTTTACATATATGTGTGTGTGTGTGTGTGCGAGTGTGTGTGAGTGTGTGTGAGTGTGTGTGTGTTTATGCGTGTGTTTGTGAGTATATGCATTTATATACGTGTGTGTGTGTGTGTCTATCTGTCTATCTGTCTCTCTGTTTGTGTCTGTATATGTGTTTATTTATGTATGCATATATAATGTATATTTGTTTTGGAATTATAATGAAACAGTCTATAGATCAGTGATAATGTTGAGTTCGCGGGGACTTAAATATACAAACACAAGAAAACAAACAACAACATTTCCTCCCGATTTTCGCTTTTGCTAATCGTAGTGTTGAAATAATAATGAAAGGAACAATAGCAATAATAATAATAATAATAATAATAATAATAATAATAATAATAATAATAATAATAATAATAATAATAATAGTGATGATATCAAAAAAGAATATACCACCAAGGCACTAAAATACGAAAAACTTAGGAGTCAATGACACACAGAAACTGAATATTTCAAGTGATTGTGTATGAAATTAGACAAATAAAACACACACACGCACACGCACAATCTTATATTGGCAAATAACATGGAAAAAATTAGCGAAACAATAAACGGAAAGGAAAACAAACAGGCATTGGTAACCCTTTCGTCAGCTGTGTCGTTAGATGAAATTGCAGTGATTTCGGCACTGGAAAACATCGCAGCACCAGGAATCGCAATAATGCTTGCATTGAAGACTGAAACAAAGATTCAGAGACATAAGACTTGGAGGAGACAATAAGGACAAGCAAATACAGAGTTGTGAGACCTAACGGTAAATTTGTCTTTTGTATACATAAATAAGAATAGAAAGTGGGGTGGTAAGGCATGGGATCTGCTCAAACTTGCTGTGTAAAAGAGATACATCCGTTCTCATCAGATGACTGCATAGACTTCAAGCATAAAGGACAAGTTAGATATCTAAACATATTTATTAGAGAGCAAATATTTACAATGATTCCGCTGCTAAATTTTTTGGCAGAAAGAAAAAAGGACAGTACACCGACAGACAAATCAGGAATTAGCATTGGCTAGAGTGGAGAGGGAGGGATAAATGAGAGTACTAACACCGTTATCTACACACCGAAAACAATAGGAAGAATGTAGGCTTCAAAGCATCTAAAATTAGATCTTTAGGGAGTTTTAGATTAATTAGTATCATGACATACCGTTCCAACTACCTGAGAAAATGGAACTTTACATCCGGCAATATCAACACCGAAGGGTTGGTCCTAGGGTGTTAAACGAGAATGTCTGATGGGGGAGTGTTGATAATAGAAAGAAAAGTGGGAATAGGGATAGGTCATTAAGCTTATTTTGATTGTCATCTTAAAGGAGAAGGAAAAGTGAACTGCTAAAATGAATACTTCTTAAAGGATTATGGGTGGGATATAAGTTAAGAGAGAAACAGAAGGAGTAAGTTTTAAACTAAGTTTACTTATACCGTTAAAGCAAAATATAAATATATAAATATATAAAGGCTAGAAAGAAATTTCAAATATAACTAAATAAGGGGTAACGGATAATTTCATATATGATAATATAATATTGCAGCATAAAACGAACTTTGTGAAAAAGAAAAATTTTAATTATAAATTGCCACCAGATTTTTATGCTATAAAAACTTTAAAAAATATAAGGAAATAAAAAATATAAATATAAACAAAATATAAATATAAAAATATAATATAATAAAATATAAAAAAATTTAAAGGATATATATATACAAAGGCATTAAAATATAAAACATAAAATATATAAAAGATATAATGTGTACTAAAAATATTATATATATATGTGTGTGTGTGTGTGTGTGTGTGTGTGTGTGTGTGTGTGTGTGTGTGTGTGTGTGTGTGTTTATTTAAAGAACCAGAGATCTTTATTCAAAAGTGAAAATACCAGTCCTAAGAAGTGATTGCAAAATATCAGTTGCATCGTAACGTATGGTAGTAACGTATAGCAGGGTCTTAATTGGGTTCAAATTTTGCATAAGGCCAGCAAGTTCTGGACAAGGAATGGGTAAGTAAGTCAATAACATCGACCCCAGTGCATGACTGGTTTTTATTTTATCAATCACGAAAGCATGAAAGGCAAAGCCGATCTCGGTGGAATTTGAACTCAGAACGTAAAGACGAGCGATATGCCGCAAAGCATTTTGCCTGGCGTGCTAACGAATCTGGCAGCTCACCGCCTTTAACAGGATCGAAATCGAAATAAAATACAACTAATTCAGATTCTCATTTCCGTTCTATTTCTCGTTTTTTTTTTCTTTTAATGATTATATTTTAAGTGCCATAGTTTTATAGCGACTGACATGAATGTTTGGTTAAGAAGTTCGCTTTGCAGCCTTGTGTTCTAGGGTTCAGTTTCACTGTGCGACACTCCGAGGAAATGACTTCGACTGTAACACAAGCCAGCCATCATCTTACGAGTGAATTTGGCAGACGGAAACTGTTTGGAATCCCGTCACATATGCGTGTGTATGTCCGTGTACTGTGCCTGTATTCATGTGTAAGTGCTCGCGTGCACGTGTGAGCATCCACACTGCTTCGCAACCACTATTGTTCTGCTTACGCCATCGCAACTTGGAAGTTCAGCAAATAGCCCGATAAAATATGTATCAGACGTGAATTTGCTAGAGGTAGATTTCATCGAAGAAACATTTCAAGGCGCTACTTCAGTAAAGCAGCAGCCAGATCTATGATCAGAACGAGCAAAAAATATTAAAGAAGAAAACATAAAAGGAAGTTGCAATCTAAAACAGATTTGTCTCTTACTTCTAGCACGTAAAACAGCCACATAAACATCTCTCCCCCTGATGTTGTGATTTTATCACTACATATAATAGATGAATAATTCAATTTCATATTACTAGCGCTGTTAGTATGAATTACTTTGCAAAACCAGGTTTTCAACAATGTTTCAGATACATTAACTGTCACCAAGAATAATTCATGAGACAGAGATACTCCTGAAAATCGCAAGAGAGCAATTCATTTCGTTTCTTATTTAAAATACATCAAAATTAACAAATTCATACAAAAGTTGTCAGTATTTTTATCATTATTTTGTCTTGTTGCTTTGCCTGTGGTCTAACAAGAGATATTGAATGCCTATACGCCAGTCAGTTGTGCTTGTTTCTTTGTGGATGTATGTTTATATGTACATAAATATATATATATGTACATAAATATATATATATGCATATATATATATATATATATATATATATATATATATATATAAATGCAAATATACATATACATATATATATACATACATATATCTATCTACACATATATATATACATATCTGTATGTTTACATATTTACATACACACACACACACACACACACACACACACACACACACACATATATATATATATATATATATATATATATATATATATATATATATATATGTGCATGTGTGTGTATATATATATATGTATGTATGTATGTATGTATGTATGTATGTAAGGGTACATATGTGTACGTGCTTCTACATGTGTATGCGTAAATATACACGTACGTATGTGTGGGAATATATACGGCGTTGAATGCTTGTTTCAATGAATGAAAAGGAAAATAAAGAAACTTCGTCTCAATAACATTCATTTGTTGCGAAAGGAAATGTAGAGGACTGTACAAGGGCTGGAAGATCAAAATAAATAAGGCACGCGTATAGTTTGAAGATCTTTAGGGGTGGCCTGATACGGTGTGAACATCTTTCTAATAGAAAACTAAATACTACTACTACCATCAGCGCCATCGCTACCATCACCATAACAACTCACACCGAGACAACAACACCAACAACAACAACATCAACTACTACTACTACTACTACTACTACTACTACTACTACTACTACTACAAGTAATAATAATAATAATAATAATAATAATAATAATAATAATAATAATAATAATAGAGGCCTTATACAGCTAGAAAAGTATTACAAAATAATCACCAAAGGACTACAAAAATACCTACTTCATGACCAAGGAAAACTAATACAAATAGCCACAAAACACGAACAAAACAAAAATTTGTTTTCAGTCTTTAAGGAATTTCACAAATACAAAAAAAGAAGTCATAGTACGTAACAACCATGAAGAAAAATAAGAATCAACAAAAACTGTGAAACTACTGAAATCCAAACTAAAACTAGAACCGCAACGGATCATGATAAACCGATGGCAAGAAAAGCCCCTTCATGGCAAATACTGGGTTAAACTAAACGCGAAAGAAATAGACAAAGCAAAATCCCAACAATGGCTGAGAAGCTCAGGACTCAAAGTAGAAATTACCAAACCAGAAATTACCAAAGACATATAATGAAAAGAAACGTAAGTGAATGCAGAATATGTGGGAGATGGACAAGAAATAATAAACCACATTGTCTCTGGCTGCCCATTCTTGGCTAAGAAGGAATGTATACACGGACACGACAGATTTGGGATCTATATACACTGGAAACTATAACAACACTATGGAATAACAGCTGAAAATAGATGGTATAGGCACGCGCCAGAAAAGGTCATAGAGAAAGTCAATGAAAAAGTAACCATACTACGGGATATGCCAATACACACAGATAGAGAAATTAAGGCCAACAGGCAGAATATAGTTGTCAGAGATCATTAAAAAAAGTGCCTTCTAATCGATGTATCAATACCAACAGATGACAACGTTTCTCGAATGTGCAGTCTAAAAACAGAAACAATTCCTATCATAGCAGACATATTAGGTATGATATTCAGACAAACACAACAAAAACACCATGACTAACAAGTATGTATAACACAGAAAATAGCACTACTAGGCACCGCACAGATCCTTTCAATACAGTAACAATAAGTGCATCAGAACAGACCATAGTACATATTCACGGCACACAGCTGCGCTCGGCAGTGCAGTGAAAGCACGTGATAAAGATAAGGCATCTGAATAATAATAATAATCTTTTCTACTACGCGCACAAGACGTGAAATTTGGGGAGAGAGGACTAATCGATTACACCGACCCCAGTATTTCACTGGTACTTGATTTATCGACCCCGAAAGGATGAAAGGCACAGTCAACCTTGGGAGAATTTGAACTCAAAACGTGAAGACGGACGAAATACCGCTGGGCATTTTGTCACAAAACCACAAGACCTCTGTTTGTGTGAGTGTGTGTGTGTGTGTGTGTGTGTGTGTGTGCGTGTGTGTGTGTGTGTGTGTGTGTGTCTTTTTGTCTGTGATTGTCTTCCCATCATCGTTTGACAACCGGTGTTGGTGTGTTTACGTCACCGTAACTTAGTAGTTCAGCAAGAGAACCAGATAGAATAAACACTGGGCTTAAGAAATAGCATTTCAGCTCTTATTTCTAACAGTGTAGGTGCCTTAACCCCCCCCCCTAGTCGCATTTATATTTTTCTCTTATGGTAGCACATTGCGCATGGTTGTTTATAATAATCTTTGCACACACACACACACACACACACACACACACACACACACACACACACACACACACACACACTTGTAGACATATATATTTAAAAGTAATAGTTTCAAATTTGGATAAACACCTTGTAGCATGCCGTTTAAACCTGTTCACTGTATTCGGTTACCTTTTAACAAGTCCTCTAACGAGATAAATCTGCACCTATGATGCACCACAATTGCTTGTACAGCATCTCATCCGTGCAGCACTGGCGCAAGATGCGTCGAAACCTATCGTAGTGAATAATAGTCTCATCAATGGCATGTACATATATATATGTATGTATGTATCACACACACACAGACACACACACACACACACATATATATATAAATATATATACATGTATAGTCAAAGACAGAGGGAAAGAATGTGTGGAGTTTGTGTGTGTTTGCGTGTGAGTGTGTGTGAGAGAGAGGGAGGGGAGAGAGAGATTTGTGCGTGCATATGTTTGTTGAAGAATGCTAAAGCAAGCACAGTATAGATAGTCACCAGGTAATACTCAGATAAATCCGAAACTTAAAGTCAGAAGCTTTCATCTAGCTTCAGTCGCTCTGATGAGCGAAGTCACCTATAAGAGCGATCTTCGTTGAGAGAGTATGAATACAGAAAATTCAAACAAACGAAAATGGGTCTCAGTAACGTACTTAAGTGGAACCACGCGTATATAAATGTATAAATTATTTCATCACGTCCTATGTTTACAGTTGTTTCGAATAGACAATGCTAATGCAGCCATTGAAGAGGATAACAACATTTCGTACCATGACTGTCTCAGAATCTGTTCAAGCCCATACAGCTACAATATTAATGGATCTTATGCTACAATATACATGGTTATGGCACCAGATATTGTGTATTCGAAACACCTGTAAATATAATGCTTGATTACATCATACACACGCTTTTTATATGCAGCTTTTTACACCTACTTTTGCTTATCTGTATTTTCTACTTCCGTATGTGTGTAAATCTATCTATCTATCTATTTATCTTTGTCTCTCTCTCTCTCTCTCTCTCTCTCTATATATATATATATATATATATATATATATACAGATAGAGAGAGAGAAAAAAAAAGAGGGAGAGGAGAATTGGTCTGGGGTTGATTGAAACTGCATCTGTTTCTTTTTTAAAAAATCGTAGTTATTGAAGTTTTTTGCGAATTTATTAAAATACCATACCGTTTTCAACAATTCTTTTGCTTTTAATGATGCATATCAAACACGATAAAAGTTTAAAAGAAACGTGTAGGAATAGCGTTACTAATAAATACTTGTTAGTTAATATCTTCATGCTTTAGAACAGCGCTCCTCAAGCGGGGTCCATATAAGGTTTTGTTAAAGTATGTGTAATAAATTGGTGATGTTTCTACAATACACAAAATATTTGAACATTTTCTTATACCATTCCTAACAATATTTAATTATAAGAATATCATAGGACTTTTCAAAATATGAAATGGCTTTGTGGGTCCATTCGTGTAAAACAAGAATCAAAGGGGTACATAGGTAAAAAAGGGTTGATAACCACTGCTTTAGAGTAAATCGTCAGGTTGTACACAGGACATACTGAGCGTGATATCGGATAATGAATATTCTGTTATTATAAGCACTCGGAGTTGAGTATTCGTTAACATGTTATAGCTTTCTTGGAGCCATATAAATGAAGTGTATAGCTAATGAAGTGTATAGCAAATAGCATTGAAGTACATAGAGTTGGTTACATGCAAAACAACATACGAGAAGTGCTGAAAAGTTTCTGGCTTTACGGGTATCGCGAAAGGCTTGATTGGAAGCCCAACCTTCTGAGTACTTTTATAGGGCTTAGAAAAACTGAAGGGCCGCTGCAATAAGCGTGAGAATCTGAGGAGGAGGATATGTTGAATGAAATCACAATTAACTGATCCTCCCGTATTTTCTTTTAATGAAAAGCCAGGAACTTTTCAGCATACCCTCGGATATTGAAATAATACAATTTGAAAGTGAAAAACGTTGCCCACAGACAAATACGTATGTAAATAGAAATATTCTTCCGCTTAAAGCAAAATAAACGCGCAGACACGGCTGAGTAGTAAGAAGTTTGCTTCACAACCTCATGGTTCTGAGTTCTGTCCCACTGCATGACACCTTGGACAAGTGTATTCTATTACAGCCTCGGGTCGACCAAAATCTTGTGAATAAATTTGGTAGACTAAAACTAAATTAAGCCGTCGTGTGTGTGTGTGTGTGTGTGTGTGTGTGTGTGTGTGTGTGTGTGTGTGTGTGTGTGTGTGTGTGTTTGTGTGTGTTTGTGCATACATATGTATGTGTGTGTATATTTGTCCCTCACCACTGTTTCCATTCATGTAACTTAGCGATTCGGCTAAACAGACTGATAGAATAAGTACTGAGGTTGAATCATTCCATTAGAAATTCTTTAACGCGGTGTCCCAGCATAGCCGCAGTTTAATGACTGAAAGAATTAAAAGAAAGACATATACAAAGAAATAAAACGAACTTCACATATATATAAGATGTGTCTCCTTATATCCATAGATGTTGAACAACATGCATATAGGTAGAAAGATGTGTTTATAAATATATTCATACGTACATATTTGTGAGAAGATGCACTGATCTATAGATACAGAGATGTCTACTCATGTACATACAGATATACATACACATATAGATCAATGCATATTTATAGATGTGTACATTTATAAACATACAAATAGAAAAATTAGACAACTGGACATACAACCGCTAGATCATTCCAGGCATATATAAAAGTAAGGAGACAGATAGCCAAACAGGCAAATGTGAAAGACGATCCCGTCTATAGATATCCATTACCCTTATTAGTACTTTAGTTTTATCTTTCTTGTGTAGACAAGGATGAAAATACAGGTATTGTACTCCCAGTGGTCGCGATAATTACAAGGAAGATAAGCTTTTTTTAAAATATTATTTGGTGTGTTTAGAAATCTGAAACTGAAATTTAGTAACAGATGTCTAAAAATCGCAAATATGTTTTTTCTAATCGCTGGTAATCATGTATATTACGAGTCTAACTTCGATAAAAGTCTTTCCAGTGAAGAAACCATCTCTTTCATGCATGATATATCTTGGATAATATGTAACATTATTCTATATATATATATATATATATATATATATATATATATATACAGATATAGGGCAGAGAATTGCCAATTAGTAATAAAATTAATAATTAACAATTTTGCCAAGTAGTTCAGTATGAAAGAAAACCTTTATCGGTAAAACCATTTATAATCATAAATATATAGGGATCAGCATGAGTTGCTTCACCAACATACTGAAAATTTAGAAATAGCAGTCAAAGAACTACTGATTCCAAACTACAAATTTTTTCTCTAACGGATGGCGATATTTATGGCACACACAGAACAAAAACAGAAGAGAAAAGCAAAAACAAACCTGTCTTTAGTTAATCATGTACGACGTTTCACGGTTAAGAGTATAAAGCTACTCTACTCCGATCATCAACATGATGTACGATAAATTTGAATGTATCTATATACTCATGGGAATTTGACCATGCGACATCAAAAACACATGAGGAAGGCATTCACAAAATTTATCGGCTAGTAAGTTCAAACATTTCACCCCAAGAATCTATCCCATGTGCGCCACAAATAGTCCCGCATAAAAAGTCCCGTATAAAAGGGTTACAATATCGCCATCCGTTAGAGAAAAAAATTGTAGTTTGGAATCAGTAGTTCTTTGACTGCTATTTCTAAATTTTCAGTATGTTGGTGAAGCAACTCATGCTGATCCCTATATATATATATATATATATATATATATATATATATATATATATACAAGAATAAGGGCAGAGAATCGTCAATTAATAATAGAATTAATAATTAACAATTTTGCCAAGTAGTTCAGTATGAAAAAAACCTTTATCGGTAAATATATATATATATATATGAAGCTGTGTAATTCGATTTGAGGAAAATTTGGTTTAGCGATCGTATGGCCTAATGGAGTTTAAATATGCTTTAATTCCTACAGTAGAAATATGACATTGATATAGTTCAGATGTCTGATACTTTTGCATATGCCTTGTGAGCACAAACTATATTTTTGTAGATTTTTACCACAAAAAAAAAAATAAATATAAGAGTTTTAAAAGATGACATCTAAGAAACTGCTGAAGAATGCTGAATCGTATGCTGTTCAGTTTACGCCTGATAAATTCTGGTATGATACAAAAATGCCTTCATCGATGCTGAACAGAAAGAACGCCCATTTTTAATACTTTCCACGCCTGTTTATAAACTTATCCTCACAATCATATGTCTGGTGTTTATTTCATATTCGCTATTCAAAATAATGTGCAGAAGCTGAAGTTTTTGTTGAAGGTTACATACATAATCAATGAAATAAATTACAAACGTTAAGTGAGGACGGAGATGTTGGCCATTTGAAAAACCGTCAACAAAATGCATACAGTTTCCCTTTCTGATTTTCAACCAAAGCCTTCCCATACATACATACATACATGCATACATGTATGAAATGTTAAGATAAAAATTAGAAGGCAATTAGAAGTCACGGTTTCAACATAGATAGACAACTACACTGGACCCGATTTTAATAGATTAATTTGTATTTTCTTATTCACATAATCATTTAATTTCCACTTAACTTATTGTTTATACAGATAACAACCCTGCGAAGTTTTCCCTTTTCAACTGCTTATGTTATATAACCTGTCAATGTTTTCTTTTTCCTAAAATCACATATACAAATCATACCTGAGATCTGGTGAGTATGAGAAAGTATATTCTACACTGAGGAGGTCTAATATAACTAGAACATATAAAAATTTATTGGGATACTACTGAAAATCAGACTTATGCTACACTCCTTGTATCCAATCAATTCTTAATCCGAATTTCCGAATCGTCAGCCTTATCTTTCCTAATAATAATTATCATTAAAGATATCGCTATGTTTTTCTCTTCGTTACATGTGTAATTTTAATTAATTACACATTTGTAATGGTCTTGTTCTTGCCCTTCGCTCACAACGCCCGACGGATGACCGTTGGGGACTTGTGGCATTTTTACACCTGATGGAGTCCATCCCTTCTCCAAGTTTGATCACAACTGATTTCTTTCAGGAGTGGATTACAGAGGGACAGACAAACAGACAGAAATAGAGAGAGTAAGGATAGATCAGCCCCAGTACAGGGCTAGTGCTTTATATATCGACACAGAAGTTTTGAAAGTAAAACTTCCTCTCGTCGGTATGTGCAGAGAGCCGGAACGAACATTGTAAAGCTATACGACACGCTAACGATTCGTTTAATTCGCCAAATCACTAGAGTCGTATTGCCTATATTAAATATTACCTCCACTTCACTGGAAATATAGTTTATGCCATTCGCTACTTCTGAGCCTAGACTCCTCTGATTTATAAACTAGTTAGAAATACGCAACAACATTTATTAGCGTTATCAACTACAACGATCATGCGCTACCGAGAGAACTTATTCCGTTTTGCTGGACAAGCTATAACTTGCAGCTAAATTTCCTCCAAACCACATATTACTGTCTTACAAGGAAAATAATACATGCCATATGTCCGCGTGTACGTTATGTCCGAAAACAGGATAATCATGACTAGAATACCTTTACTCTTGTGTTGCTCAACTGGGACTGATCTGGGACTAAGTAACAGCAACATCAACACTCTAGCGCTGACAATTGTAATCAGAATAAGAATAAGCCATCAAGCTAGAGTGTGTACTTAAATGTAGTCACTCACCCTACTCAATGAGCATGGCTAATATCTTTCAATGAAGTGATATCTATTTTTCAAATAAAGACTGTAATTGGAAGTCTTAAATCAATTGTTCCTTAAATTAGGAGACAGTACCGCGCAAGGGGCATGATGAGGTCACAAATGAATGCAAAATGTCAAGGGAACGCCATGTGGATGCTGGGTGTTTGGAGGACTCATAATTTTTCTTAGAAATAAAATATTTCAGACAAACACAATACTTATATCATAAATACATTTTCTAGATATCTTTCTTGTGATTAGAATATGAGTAGTGTATTGCGTTATCAGTAAGCAGAAACATGACAGACGATGCACCTAGGCCTAATATAATTTAATTATATTTAAGTTCTCAAAAGCGGTGAGATGGCAAAATCGTTAGAGAGCCAAAGAACAAAAACGTTTTGCTGCAATCGTTCCAGCGTTTCATGTTTACAGGACAAATCATGCAGAGGCCAACACTGCCTTTCATTCTGTCGGAGTCGATTAAATAAAATATCAGTCTAAGAACTTGGGCTAATTGCCAATATCTTTTAAAGTTACTGACCTTTTGTCTCAATTTGAAGCCATTATATAACTTATTGCCTTCTTCGGTACGGTAATTTCTGTTAAAATTTGACATAGCGGACATATAAAAATGAACATGCCAATATATAAAAAGAGACACGTGCATGAGGGGCAAATATAAGAAAATACAGATAATAAACCACTGTACAAAATTAGCTTCTGTTTGATTAAAATAGTCTGCTTACTTGGGTCTTTGTGGGAGGAGGTTAAAATATGTGAAGGAAGCGTTTGTAAAATAATATTTGAGGAAAGAGGAGCATTGAGGTTGTGAATCACAACCCTAAACCTTTGCATTAAGATACATCTCAAATAAAGATGGAATTTCAATGCTAAAATGCTAATAAGAGAATTCATATACCAACTTCTTTCGTGTTATCTCAAGTATAACTGATCAGCGATACGTAAGCGCAATGTTTTTCATATTAGTTACAGCAACAACAACAGTAGCAGCAACAGTAGAGTCAGCAATAGCAACAGCAACATCATCGACAACAAGACCTTGAAAAGTCTTTAGAAAGTAAATTTCACGGATTTTTGATATCTGAATAATTCAGTGGGTGTGAAAAGGGTATTTGTCATTCCTAATGTTTATGGCTACACCCAATCCAATGTCTAGTCACACCCAATCAAGCATAGACCACACATGCCCCAGCCGTAATATTTACTGTCATCCCCAGCAAGCAAACAACGTAAAAGAAAACATTCTGTGACCACACCCAAAGCGACAACTACGATGATTTAACTCTTCTATCAGATGATCACACCCTTATTAGGCAATATATTAATACCCCACCCTTTTCAATGCTTCCCATAACCACGAATCGCTTAGTCTGATAGATATAACAGCTAGGTATTCTTCAGTTACATTCCCTCGTCTTTGATACCACCAACTGCGAAGATATAACTCTTCTATCAAGTACTCACTCCCATAGGAAGCAATATACTAATACCCCCTTCCCCCTTTTCATTCATTTCCATAACCAGGAATACCTTGATCTACTTAATATAGCAGCTAGGTATCCCTCATTTGTATCCACTGGCAGCTACTATATCATAGCATTAGCCTGGAAAATTTACATTAATTTACATTAGTTTCAAATCACGCGGTAAGCAATTTAGTTTTCACCCTCTGTAGGACTTTACCTATCAGCAATGAAAGCCATTCGATCGACAATACGCTCCACGCTTAAGGTACATATCAATTTATGACTCCTATATAGATTTAGTTATACCATAGTTAGCCAATTCTTAACAGAGTTAACATAACCTTCCATTAGTTTCCAGGTGAGACTGTGTATATCTGTATGCATGTGTGTGCGCGTGTGCATGTGTGTTCGCGTGTGCATGTGTGTGTCAATGTGTACGTAGATATACACGGACGTATGTATGCTTGTGTTTGACTGCTTGTGTTGCACATTGGTGAATGTATATGACTGAGTGACTATGTACACGTTCATGTATGTGAACGTTCACATAAATGTTTATATGTATGTCACACACACACACACACACACACACACACACACACACACACAAACACACACATACATAACACACACATTCAAACTAGTTATCATTTTCAAAATATTAGCCATATACAATGTCAAAAATAACAGCTAGTTATGAAATAACGAAGCTGTAACTTCGTCAGTTACAAAATGATGATTATTTGCAGCCAACTGAAACCGCATTACATTTCATTCAAAAAGTTATTTTTTTTTAATGTATGTATGTATGTTCATACATGCATACGCTAGAGTAAGCATGGTATAGATATTCAGCGATCACATAAATGAGTCTTAAATTTAACTCCTTCATCAAAAGCATGTATCTCCGACGCGCTGGCCAATGGAACACTTCGCCACTTTAATAATAATAATAATAATAATAATAATAATAATAATAATAATAATAATGATAATGCTTCCTAATTGATGTATCAATACCAACAGATGACAACGTTTCTCTAAAAGAAATGGATAAACTTTCAAAATACAAAGACCTGGAAATAGAGGTAACTCGAATGTGGAATCTAAAAACAGAAGCAATTCCTATCATAGTGAGTGCATTAGGTATGATAAAAAAAGATTCAGACAGATATATAACAAAAACACCAAGACTAACAAATATATATAACATACAGAAAATAGCACTACTGGGCACTGCACACATCCTACGTAAAACACTTTCAATACAGTAACCATAAGAACATCACAGCAAACCACAGCACATACTCAAGGCACACAAAGCCGCGCTCGGTAGTGCAGTGAAAGCACATTATAAAAATAAGACTACTGACTAATAATAACAACAGTATTAATGATAATAATAATAATAATAATAATAATAATAATAATAATAATAATAATAATAATAATAATAATAATAATAATAATGATAATAATTATAATTGACACAAAAAGTGACACAGACGGACTGTATAAACCAAGAAAAAGAGGGGGAAGAGGACTTATTGGATTCGAACACAGCATTAGAGCAGAAGAAAACAACATAGTATGGTATGTAAAAAATGCCACAGAACCGCTAATATTATAAGTAGAAAGGTCAGGCTTGTGTAGGATGAAAGATTGCAAAGGTAAAGCACTATACAAGAAGTTGAAAACGAATAAAACTGAAAATAGGTGGGTAAAGAAAAGAATGCATGGTCAATTTCATAGTGATGTTGAAGATCAGACAGACAGAGAAAAAAGATGGCTGTGGATAACTAAAAGTGATTTAAAACCGGAAATGGAGGCTCTAATATGTGATGCCCAAGTGCAGGCACTAAGAGCAAACTTCATAAAATACAGAATAGACAACACACAAGTGATAAGTGTAGAATCTGTGGACAAAACGGTGAAACCGTGTGGCATATTACCAGTCAACGTACGCCACTAGCCCAGAAGGATTATAAGAGACGCACGACAACATAGCCAGACTTGGCAATCGGACACTTTGCAACAAGTACGGACTTGACAGAGCAAAAAATTGGTACGGCCACAAACCCGAAGGTATAATCGAAAATGACAATGCAAAGATCTTGTGAGATTTTATGATTCAGTGCGACCATGAGACAGAGAATAGGAAGCCAGACATAGTCTTAATTGAGAAAGAAAACAAACTATGCTGGATCATAGATATAGCATGCCCAGCCGACAACAAGGTATGCGATAAGGAAGAAAAGAAATTCCAGAGATATGGCAGGTTAGCTAGGGAAGTTAAGCAGTTGTGGTCGATGAAAAAGGTAGCAGTAGTACCAATAGTTGTCGCAGTCCTGGGAAGAGTACGCAAAAATCTCGAGAAGTACTTGGAACAAATAGAGGCTGCAATAAGGGTGGAGTACTTGCAGAAAACAGCACTGCTTGGAACCGTTCGAATACTCAGGAAGGTGCTCGAAAAATAAGAGGTGTTACTTTAGTTCACTGGTAGTGAATAGCTGACACTGTAGTACATCTCCAGCGTTAGAAGTTGTGCAAAGGCAACAACAACAACACCAACAACAACAATTTGTTTCTGTTGTTGATGATGAAGATGGTGATAAGGAGGAGGAAGAGGAGAATAGTGATGATCATTTTTAGCAATAAGTAGAAAGTAGTCTTTCAAACTATCTTTCAATTTATCGTACGGTAATTTTCAAGTTGACCATAAAAGATTTGTTTGGATATTCGACCATTATTCATGCGAAGGATGTGTACACACCAACGCATCTGAGACTTGATTAAGAAAGCTTTTATACCAGGTATACCACAAATGTTCTGGATATCCACTTAATCTTGCATATTTGCCTAAGATATCCACTTAATCTTGCATATTTGCCTAAGACATCCACTTAATCTTGCATATTTGCCTAAGACATCTTACCTGAAAACTTTTCAGCTGACTGATGTGCTTACAATAAGGTGTCCTGGTCTCTTCTGTATATTTTAAAATTGTTAGGGCTCCTGACATATGCATTTCAATTTTCGTTTTTACTGAGGTATAATAGCCATACCAAAGTCGACCATAAAGCTTCCCAAAAGTTGTACTGGCCTTTCCAATGCGAGTTTGCACCTCCTTAATGTAAAACCCAACCATGTGAGAGCATCAACTCTTTTTGGAGTTTTATCTTCAACAAACTCGATGGGCAAGATTTCTGATTTGTTACCAGGACGTGGCTGATAGTCTTTTTATGCTGATAGTTAAGACAAAAATTCTGGTTGCAGCTGCAAATCTGTCAATGATGTACTGAGTGTCCTCGAGTTTATAAGCAACTAGAGCTCTATCATCTGCAAACAATAACTCTCTTATTGTCTGAGATGCAACTTCAGTCCTTACTTTGAAACGCTGTTGATTGAAGATGTCACTGGTTGTCCTATATTCGGGAAATAAAGCTTCTTCTACAAAAACTTGTGCAAATAATACTGGTACCAAAACACGAGCTAAGTTTGTAACAGTTTAACATCAAAACACCATTTTTAGCACCAAAACACCATTATTTATACCATTTTTAACACCAAAATTGACTGCCATTTAAAAGAACAGATGCTTGCATATCCTTATGTAGAGACACTATGACATTTAGCATTTTCTCGGGAATTTCAAACTGAGATAATACTTTACACAAAGACTACTGACACATAGAGTCTAAGGGTTTTGTAAGCGCTACAAATACCTCACAGAGGTCTTTACTGTGCTCTCGGACTGTCTCCTGAACTTGTTGTAAACTGAATAATATATCCACTGCCCTTCGACATAATCTAAACCCATACTCACCAGATCGACAGAATGTTAGATCTGTTTAAGATATCTGAAGAAAGGGTTTTTACCTGCAATTGAGAGTAGCGATATGCCACGATGATTGTCACATTTACACTTATTACCTTTATACTTATACAGATGCACAGTCATTACATGTTGAAATTGCTGTAGGATAGTTCCTATTTGTCATATTTGGACTATAAGCTCTGTCTAACAAAATATTACCACTACAGTTAAAACTTTCCCCAGGAATACAAACATCTGAAACATTTTTATTTGTCAATTGTTATATAACCACTTTCACTTCATCGAAAACATGGATCCAATGCAATAGATCAATTAAAGGGTCTATGGGGGAATATTATTGAGTTAATGTCTACATTTGTATCTCTATTTAATACTTCTTTTAAAGGTTCTGCTCAACGTTTCAATATAGCATTGCCATCTGTGAGAAGATTCCCTTCTATAGAAAGAACAGGAATGTCCCCTTCTTTACTTGGACCAGATACCCTCTTCAAATTTTGATAAGCGCCTTTCATGTCACATTTGTCAGCTGATTTTTGCAGAGCTTTAGTCTTTCTTTCCACACCACTGTTGCTTCATTTTTCGGAGTTTAGCTTGAACAGAGTTTTGGCAGACTTGTAAAGATTTTTCTTTCTAGTAGTGTTCTTATCGACAATCTATTCTTTATAAATTCTGTACATTCTGTTCATTTATAAGCTCATCATTTTCATCAAACCAGTCTCGGTTTTTACAGCATGGAAACCTAAGAACTTCAGATGACTCATAAATAGTATCTCTAAGTTGACCCCATGATTCTTCCATATTTTTGATGATTCAAACATTATAAACACTGCGTTCCGTTTTTACCGGTGAGTGTGTTAAATTATAAGGCACAAAAAGAAAATTACTCTCCCCAGACACAACAGAATATGCTTCAACACACGAACTCACATAAAGAATCTTGTAAACCAAATCCAAAAAACGAAGCATTATGAAACTTTCCATCAATTGTGTAAGCGAGAATAGCCTTGTCGTTTTTACTTTTTGCTTTGAAATATCAAGTTTCCTTATGATTCTTTTCTACGATCTTGTTTTATGGCCGGCTTTGAACTCATTTTTACCTCACTACAAACCATAGCATTATCAGAACAGTATTCTGTCTTACGGAAAGAATGTATTAAGTTAGCATCATTTTTATCACGGCTTCGAACAAATCTCATTGTTAATCAAGTGGCCATGACCTGATCTAGAATGATACCAAGTTATTTTGTTTTTGTTGGACTGTTGAAAAAGTGTAGTGGTGACCGAACATCTAAACTCACACCACAAAGATAGCAGGATATCATGCCAAGACCATGCTTACTAAGAATATCTGGTCAAGAAAGGTAATCTGATTCCACACGGGCATTAAATTCTCTTAAAAGAAAAAAATTATCTTGACTGGGAATTGGGTTCAGAAAATTTCGTTAATCGGAATAGAATTTGTCTTTAGCTGCATCTGTCGAACTAAGTTCTGGTATTTATGCACTTACTAGTGTAGCATATTTTTCTAGGTCAAGTGCGATTTGCAATAACATAAGACGATCAGTAATTCCATTGAAGAAGAACTCTAGTTTATGTACAATATCCTTACTAATAGCGAAACTCACATCAGATTCCCTTTTTCCTGCCACAGATTTACCAATCCGGAAGAAAGTGTACCCTCAAATACTTCATTCAGCTGACCAAAATCTGGTAGCCTTGTCTCCAAAAGAGTAGCAATACTAACAGTTTTACATTTAAGAGAGCTGTCAGTGTTGTTTTACGCTTAGGATGCCTTTTGTGGTCCTAAAGTGGGCGCACGTTGCATGTTGTTATGCTCAAATCTGTTTTTTTCCCCTTTTTTCCCCTTGTCTTCTATATTTTTTAGACTGCATGGTTGAAAGGAAGTCATTCACAAAATAATGACTAGACGGTGTAAGCAAGCAGTTTTTAGAGCACCTTTTGTAGCCCCCTCCGCATACAAGGGAAACATTGCTAGGCTGCTTAGTAGTTAAGAAGACACGCACTGTGAAATTGCTCACATAGATTTAACAGGACAATGTAGTTGTTAGCACTATAAGCAAAAGTCAATCTAGAGATCCCCAGTGATTTTCTCTACCTGTCCCCGTTGCCATCGGTTCATTGCTGAAGGATTTGGCTTGTCCTCGTGTTGTTACTGATTGTCTGCACAATGAGTTTGTTTAAAGCGGAATTTGGCTTTGTTGAACAAAACCCACTCTCTCTCTCTCTACCAAGAAAGCATAACCTGTAGTGATGCATAGTGTGCCACTTGTCAGATGCAGACTAGGTCGTAGATCTAGTGATGTTGTTGGTATGAATTGATTGATCAACAAATGGGTTGAGAGTTGATGTGTGTGTGTATACATACATACATACATACCATACATACATACATGCATATATACATATTAAATTTCAAAATACACATAAAATAAAAGATATATATACAATATATAAATATGTAGACACAGTAGTTGGATGGCCGTTGACTACTCATCAGTTCCTCCGCCCATTCAGCAATTTTGCTTTTCATCCTGCAGGGCGTCTAACAATCACCCTCCTCACCAAGCAAGCAACCAAGCTCGGTGGGGATATATAATACACACACACACACACACACACACACACACACACACACACACACACACACACACATATATATACATATATATATATATATATATATATATATATATATATATATATGCTGAAATTATATTTCTGTGGACAGCGGGATACATTCCATGTACGTAAAATGATTTCTAAAACTACTGGATAAATGAAATTAAAATATCTCGATTAGAGTTCTGATATATTAGAAATGTGCTTAAATTTATTTAGCACAGTAAAATAAGACTAGTTAATCAAATCAAAATGCCCAACTCATACTGTGATTGTGTATACGTGAGTGTGTATACGTGAGTGTGCAGTATGTGTATATGTACACACGCTGTACATACACACACACAAGCGCGCATGTCTATATTGAATACATATGTGTGGATGTATGCGAGTGATATATCTGATTGCCAGTGAATGCAAATCTGTGTGTGTGTGTATTTGCGAGTGGTGTACGTATGAATATCCACCAGATCTTATGTGAATGTCTATATGAGTATGTGTGCGTGTGTGTGCGCGTGTTTACATGTGAGTGAGTGTGTGCGCATATCTTTGTGTGTATGTGTGTGTAACTAAAGAAGGGCAAGAGAGGTCGTGTTTGAAATTTGACTACTCTGTTGATGTCAGTGGTTATATCTAATAAAACAACATAGACAGACTGGATAACAGAACGCTGTTTTGACTGCTTGCTCGATTCAGCATATCATAGCAAAGAGCCTAGAAGTTGCTTACTTGACAGCGCTTTTCACTTAGAGTTAAAACGTCGTGGGTTTTTGTGACTGCGTGTGTGCGTGTGCGTGAGTGTAGTCATTTTGGTGACAAGCTTGAGTATGTGTTTCTGCATAGAAACGTATATATACATATACGTACAGATACTCAGATATTCACATATGTAATTTAGTATAGGGGTTGCCGAGGCAAATTCATAATCATGTACATAAATGATAATTACGGACATTTGTATACAGAAATATTAATGACTTCCAGACCGATAAAGCACATCGTGAGTAGCGGGTTATATCAAGTGGAGAATATATGGCTTGACGATGATCCAGCATAATAACAGATCAAGGATCTGGGAAACTACATAAGTGTGTGTACCAACATTCATATATATATATACATTTGGATTTTATGTATGCTCTCTCCCACTTGGATTTAATATGTTGCCACATTTATAATATGTCTTTTTTCTGCATTTTCGTGCAGCTGAAGATTGCTCTTCATATTGCATTTAAGGTAATGCTCACATTACTTAAATAAATTGAAGTAGCATGAAACGTGCGTACTGCAATCACTTTTGAAATCCATGTTGCTTATTGTTTGATATATATATATATATATATATATATATATATATATATATATATATATATATATATATATATATATATATATATATATACATGTATATATGCATATATATATATATATATATATATATATATATATATATATACATACATATACATATGTATATATATATATATATATGGTGGTTGTCTACTCCTTAAACAGAGTTTGACCACCTCCTGCACCTACACCTTAGCCCTTTCATGGCGTCTGATGTGGCTTTTTGAACCAGACAGTGTTTTGAAAAAACACCCACACAGATTGCACCTCTGATTTGCACTACCAATACCTGCAAGTAAGTTCTGCTCATTGTGGATCCTAACATGTTTTTTAAGACCCCCATATATATATATATATATATATATATATATATATATATATATATATATATATATATATATATATATATACATACATACATATACATATGTATATATATATATATACTTTGATACTTTGATAGGTTTTGGCCAGTATTGGCCACGGCCGTGTCTTACCTAAGTTGCATAAATACGTAAATTAACTCAACATTACTTCTATTGAGTGGTGTACACTTCGTCATATGAAACGTGTTTGGTCACTACACATATGTATGTTTGTATTCATATATATTTATATATATATATATATATATATATATATATATATATATATATATATATATATATATATATATATATATACATACATACATACATACATACATATATACATACATTCATACATACACCTATGTATATATATATATATATATATATATGTATTTATATACTGAGGGTGATAAATTAAATATTAATTTAATTAACATCAATTTAAAACCAGTGGCCTAGCATATAAAAAATCTGAAAATTCAGAAAAATTGTATTACATGCGTATAAGAAGGGATGACCACTAAGTGGACGTCTGATATGCTAGAAAGAGGTCATAAACGACCCAACCACAAAGAAAAATAATGTTCTCCAGAAAAAATTCAGCAAACGCCAGAACATAAGCGGGCAAGACAAATGAAAAATATACAAAATATTTATTTGTGGTTGGGACATTGATGACCTCTTTCTAGCATATCAGATGTCCACTTGGTGGTCATCTCTTGTCATACGCATATATATATATATATGTGTATGTACGTATATATATATTTCTTCTTATGAATGTGAGTGACCGTGTGCAACTATGTGTCTAAATTTATGTGTGAGTGTATCTCTGTATATAATAATATATGTTAAATGTGATACAGTGACAAGTTGCTAACAATCATAATTTCAGTATGGAGGGTGGGAACATTTAATGACAACTAATAAATGAAAAAATGAACACTCTATCATGTACTATTTCTTGTAAACGGCATAATTTATGTATAATTAGATATTTTACCCATACATTTAACGTTATTTTAGTTGGCAAAAAATAAGAAAGTAATCCACAAGGATGAAAACCTGCATGATGCGGATTTGAAAGCACTTATACAGTTAAGTGTCTTAAAATATCGTCTATAGACGTCAACAAATTAGCCTCTTGTACACTGGCAAACAACAATGTTTCACAATACTCTCAAAAAATGAACTACATTACAGGTATAAGAAAAACGACAGCAATGGTAATAACAAAACAAAAAGAAACGGTTGTTGACTTTCTGAACGTCACAACTTTGCGTAGAATGTACTTAAACTTGAATATTTGAAACAAAAATATACGCCTTGTAAGTAACACTGAAAGTTTAAAAGTATTGCAATACAGATTTAACAGCACTAAAATCACCTTTATATAACCAGAAAATGTTATACAACCATATTAATGTGTCTATAAATAAGAGAAACTTCGTAATACAAGACCACAGCTCTCACAATACTCTAAATTATATTAAAATCAGACACAGCAGACAATTTGATAACTTGAATTCCATATTTTTTATCTTTTATCTTTTACTTGTTTCTGTCATTAGACTACGGCCATACTGGTGCACCACCATGAAGAATCTTTAATTGATTGAAATCAATCCCACTAATTAATTTTAAAGCCTGCTACTTATACTATCAGTTTCTTTGACCGAAACGCTAAGTTACGCGAAGGTAAACACGCCAACACCGGTTGTCAAGCGGTGGCGGGTGGCACAAACACAAGACACACGCATTTATATCTATATCTATATCTATTTATCTGTCTGTCTGTCTGCCTATCTATCTATCTATCTATCTATCTATCTATCTATGTATCTATCTTTTCATTTATATATATATATATATATATACACTCCACCCATGCCTTCCCCACCTCCCAACACCCTCACATCACACCACACCAATACCCTCGCATCACACCACGCACACACTACAACTGACCAACTACTTTCTCCCTTTCTCCCTTCCCCCATTTTCACACTACATACGTCAAGATCACCAGCAGTCTACCTCCCACACACAGCCCCTCGTTCCCGATCACCGTTTGTTATCTCCCCCTTTCTTAGCTCTCCTGAAATAAGAATTTCTAACTTCCGGTCAGCCATTGTTATGATCGGCCATTATTATGATTGACCGTTGACTGAACACTATTCAATTTTTTTTCTCCGTGTTTTTCTCCTTGTCTCCGTATTCTTTCTGTTGAAGAGCGTAGCTCGAAACGTCAAAGACTTTCCGTATTCCCGAGCGTCATACTAATATATACTTTTGTTATTTACACCACCTGTCCTCGTCTGTTGTTATTTTTTGTATATTCTCCCATATATATATATATATATATATATATATATATATATATAAGCGCAGGAGTGGCTGTGTGGTAAGTAGCTTGCTTACCAACCACATGGTTCCGAGGTAAGTCCCACTGCGTGGCATCTTGGGCAAGTGTTTTCTACTATAGCTTCGGGCCGACCAAAGCCTTGTGAGTGGATTTGGTAGACGGAAACTTAAAGAAACCCGTCGTATGTGTGTATGCGTGCGTGCGTGTGCGTGCGTGTGTAATTGTTTGTTTGTGTCTGTTGTCTGTGTTTGTCCCCCCACCATTACTTGACAACTGATGTTGACGTTTACATCACCGTAACTTAGCGGTTCGTCAAGAAAGATCCGACAGAATAAGTATCAGGCTTACACAGAGTGTCCTGGGATCGATTTATACGAGTAATACCCTTTAAGGCGGTGTTCCAGCATGGCCGCAGTCAAATGACTGAAACAACTAAAATAAAAGAATATATATATATATATATATATATATATATATATATATATATATATATATATATATATATATATATATATATATATATAACTATTATAACTATTTTGTCATGTACGATTTGTTTGCATCTCTTATGTTATGACACGATTCTAAACAGCAAAACGTTGATGTGTTAAAGCTCATTAAGAACGTACTATAGTATCTGAATATATTTATTCACAAAATTCAAGAAAATACTCATAGTAAACTGCATTTATCTATTTATTTATTTATTTATTTATTTATTTATTTATTTATTTATGAATAATTTCGAATAGATGTGTTTTAAAAATATAATAAAATCACAAATATCAGTGTTAGCGAAATATTATGGCATTATATTGTCTTCGTGCCAGTCACTGTTAAACAATGTGGTGTAATGTAAATACTTAGCAACATCCGGCGAGACATTGATGTCATAAGAATACTGTTGCTTGACATTCTATGCAAGTACGTCGCTTCACTTGCGTTTGGGAATGTAGACGAGAAACATAGCACCAGTTTGAGCATTTTCGTAATCAAATGTGGAATCACTTCTGTAAGATTCACGGAAATTAGGTTGCGCTCGAGATATTTAATTTTACGGACATGTCCAAAATCAGCATTAATTCTATTTTTTACCTTGTCATGTTCTTTTATTTCCGTCAAATATACGAGCCGGTAATGAAAATACTATTAGTTATAACAAGGATAAGATGCTTTGTCTCATATAACAGTCGTCCCATTATTGGAAATTCTACATCTTGTGTTTTTAAGCGTATTTAGTTTTCTCTGACGGCAAGACTAAAATAAGTTTAAATAGTTGTGGTGAGTGAAAAATCTAAGGTTTTTCTCTTTGTCTAAGAGAGAGAGAGAGAGAGAGAGAGAGAGAGAGAGAGAGAGAGAGGGAGAGAGAGACAGAGAGAGAGACACAGAGAGAGAGGGGTGAGAGAGAGAAAGATCGGAGAAGAAAGTGAGGGGCGTTGTCACTTAGATTTGTGGGGTCTCAACAACAAACGACAAATATACTTATCAATTGAACTCTCCTATGAATCACTTGTTGCATACACAAACATCGCTGGTTTTCTGAAATACCAGATTTTCTTTAAAAATCTTTGAGTTGCTAAAACTTTGAAACGAGCTCATGGTAACCAGCTGGAAGATATACATACATACATACATACATACATATATACATACATACATACATACATACATACATACATACATAAAACCAGAAAGGAGAGAGCTAATTCGAAGACTAGAAATCCAAGCCATAACAGAAACT
>NC_142934.1:65014501-65019501 GCF_046866305.1 Octopus bimaculoides | reverse complement strand
AAGGGATCAAACAACTGACAAATCTGTGGAAATTATTATTATTATTATTATTATTATTATTATTATTATTATTATTATTATTATTATTATTATTATTATTATTATTATTATTATTATTATTATTATTCAGTAGTTTTATTTTTATAACGTGCTTTCACTTCACTACCGAGCGCAGCTCTGTGCGCCTTGGGTATGTGCTGTGGTTTGCTGTGGTGCTCTTATGTTTACTGTATTGAAAGTGTTTTGCGTAGAATGTGTGCAGTACCCAGTAGTGCAATTTTCTGTATGTTATATATATTTGTAAGTCCTGGTGTTTTTGTTATGTATTTGTCTGAATATTTTTTTATTATACCTAAGGCACCTACTATGATAGGAATTGTTTCTGTTTTTAGATTCCACATTCGAGTTATCTCTATTTCCAGGTCTTTGTATTTTGAAAGTTTTTCCATTTCTTTTAGAGAAACGTTGTCATCTGCTGGTATTGAAACATCAATTAGAAGGCATTTTTTTCCTTCATGATCTTTGACAACTATATCTGGTCTATTTGCCTTAATTTCTCTATCTGTGTGTATTGGCATATCCCAGAGTATGGTTGCTTTCTCGTTTTCTGTGACCTTTTCTGGCGTGTGTTTATACCATCTTTTTTTCGTTGCTATTCCATAATGTTGGCATAGCTTCCAGTGTATATAGGTCCCAGCTCTGTCGTGTCTGTGAATATATTCCTTCTTAGCCAGGACTGGGCAGCCAGAGATAATATGATTTATTGTTTCTTGTCGATCTCCACATATTCTACAGTTACTTGTTATATTTCTTTTCATTATGTGTTTTTGGTAATTTATTATTATTATTATTATTATTATTATTATTATTATTATTATTATTATTATTATTATTATTATTTACTTTTAATTTCCATGTTTGTTGTAATCACTTACCGAGAGACACCCAGTGTCCCGGGGTGAGTGAAGGAAAAGATATGTTACAATATGACTGAAAGCTTAGGATGGGAAGTTGCAGGAGCAATAGCGGAATATCTTCATGTAATACAGACATTTAAATTGATAGAGTTTTTTCTAAGGATGTGGGCGGTACTTGTCAGCATAATCTTTTGGATTTCTCTGAGACTTGGTTTTCCTGGGATATTATCTAGATGTTTCTGATATCCCTTTCTTATCATACCTAGGGCACCTACAAAAACAGGACCAGTTCTCGCAATAAGATGCCACATCTTTTGTATTTCAGTTTCCAGGTCCTTATATTTACTTAATTTGTCAAATTACTTTACAGATATATTTTTATCACTCACATCTATTAGTTTCCAAGTATTTTCTTCCCTGTCTTTAATGAGTATGTCTGGTCGATTAGCCTGAGTCGTTCTGTCGGTATTGACTGGAAAATCCCATTTATACCTTCAACGACTGGCTCAGGATGATATTCATACCAGTAAGCAGGAGTGCTGATTTTGCAGTGTTTTCATATTTTGAAATGTAATTACTGTCCTGCCCTATTGTGGCGATTTTTTTATTCGTTTGGTGCCAGCACAGAACACCCTAAGATGGTCTATTGTTTCATCAAATTTATAGTTTTGGCAAGCAAGCTTTGATTTTGTACCGCTGATATGAAACCTACAGTCTCTGCTTTCAGTCCTGAGCTTCTCAGCCACTGATTGGCTGTTGTTTGGTCTACATCAGCATTTTGGCTTCGATGTATATACTGTCCATGCAAAGGCTTCTGGCTCCACCGCTCCTCAGTTTGTTTCTGCCCATTCGTTTTTGCAGTCTCTTTACTCCGCTTTGCTCCACTTTGCTCCGCTTTGCTTGTATGGTGACAGTAGTTTCAGGTTCTTCACGTAATTCAGGGTTAATGCTGAGTTCCCTTCCGAATTTGCAGGCTTCCTTGACAATAGAATGTGGTTTTTTGCAGCTTGTGTTTGCACACAAACTGCAGCATCCAGTCCTCTGTACTGGATAAGTACCTGTTCATTGCTATTGCGTAGGTCTTACAGCACATTTCTACCTGCATCATTCCTTTTCCTCCATTACTTTTAGGTAGGTACAGACGATCAACATTTGCTTTTGGGTGGTGCATGTTCTTAGATATTAATAGTTTTCTTGTCTTCTTGTCCAGATGTTGGAGCTCTGTAAGATTCCAGTTAATGATGTTAAAACTGAATTGGACTATTGGATGTGCCAGCGTTTTAATGGCTACGATGCGATGTTTTGGAGTTGAGTTCAGTTTTTTGTATGAGTCTTATTCTCCTGTAATATTCCTTTCTTATTTTTTCTTTAATAGTAGCATGTTGTATACCATCTTTGTTTATCTACAGGTAGTTATGGCTTTCTTGTGGGTCAAGCTCCTTGATGGTAGTGTTGCAATCTAATTTATGGAAGTTGTTTGAGCTTGCTTCTTAAAACATTTGCTTTAGCGCACTTACCAATGCCAAAATCCCGATGTCATTGCTGAACTCTTTAGCACTTGTTAACAGCCCTACTAGATCTTCGTCATTTCTAGTAAATACTTTCAGATCGTTCCTATAAAACAGATGGCTTACTATAATATACGCTTTGAACCCAAACCTGGCATTACTCAGTTCGTTTGAGAGTGGGATCAGTGCCAAGCAAAAGAGTAATAGGGAGAGGAAGTCACCTTGAAAGATGCCTCGTTTGATGCCGGTGGATGTTGAGGTGAATCCCAGAAATTCTCGAGTGATTGCATACAACACTTCTGACATCCCCATTGTAAGAATCCTGCCTCTGTGATGGTATCTGGAGCCGTGGAAAGTGATGGGAGTGTCATGGATCTACACTTCATTGAATCTGGCTTGATAACCGGCACAAACGAATATCTGGACATCCCGAAGAACTCTCTGTTACCTTAGATGGAGCAGAAGGTTGGGCTTGACAATGTGGTGCTTATCCAGGATTATGCACCATGCCATGGGTCAAAAGCAACCAAGACCTTCCATGGTGAGAAGGTGATTTTCTGTGAGGGCCAGCATCTGGCCCAGTAATAGCCCAGCTCTCAACCTTTTCGATAACTTTATACGGGGTGTACTTCAAGCAAGGATCAATGCTTCAGCGCACTCGAAAGTCAACAGTTTCAAGACCTTAAATCGTACATGTGACCCGCACAATCAAAGAGGCGGAGATTGCGGCAGCTTCAAAAAAATTTCGCTATTGTGTGGAGCAGTGATTTCCCAAAAGGGTGGCCATATCGAATGATAAATGTCTTTGTTGTAATAAATGTTACATAAATATATCTACTACCATTATTTTGGTATTTATAACCAGTTTTATGCATTGTAAAAATTGTCCCATTGTATCTGCAATATATATATATATACATAAGTATATATATACATACGTATATATATATATATATATATATATATATATATATATATATATATATATATATATATATATATATATATATATATATACACTCACATACGTATATATATACATACATATATACACATACACACATATATATGTATTTATTTATAATCGTAGTCGTTTCTTGTACGTTCTTTGTAGGGATGTTATAACTCATATATTCTCAATCGGATCATTATTTTCTGTTAACCTCGTTAACTCATAATGTTATTGGTTTCCCTCTGCATCATTCACCATCAAAAGTACCGAGCACTATATCGTTGTGAAAACCTCACCAGGGAAGCGACTATTTAGTTGAAATATGGTAGCTTCATGGCCACAACTTTTTTATTGCAGAACAACCTTTTCTCTGGTAAAGAACTGAATTAATTTACCCATGTGTGTGGAATTCAGAACCGCTTAAACATTAGCTAGCACTACGACGGTTACGGCGACGAGGGTTCCAGTTGATCCAATCAACGGAACAACCTGCTCGTGGTACTCCTAAAGTAGTTGTCCGGGGGATTCAGCGTGACACTGATTGTGATAAGGCTGACACCCTTGAATTACAGGTACAACTCATTTCTGCTAGCTGAGTGGACTAGAAACAACTTGAAACAAAGTGTATTACTCACTAAGCCACGCGCTTCCAGTTAACCATTAACAATAATAATAACGATGTGGTTAGTCGAACCAAAGTCCAAACTGACGTAGACAAAGTATAGTTATGTAACGCACAAAGAACAACAAGTATAGCAGCGGTAACAATATCATTAACAATAGTTGTAGCGAACATCATCCCCGGGACATGTAAACATTATAGCAAACAAATGCAACTGTATATATATCTTTCATAACTAAGCTACGACACACACGCATACGGTCTGATCAATATTCATCTGGACTGTTGGCATAGTAACGAAGCTAAAGCACTCAGAGTATAGGTGTGTAGCGTGTGATCGTTGCATTGATCATGACAAAGAAAGTTGAGCGAAGAACCTGCATCAAATTTTGCCAAAAGTTTGACGATATCTGCTCAGAGGCCTACGCAAAGTTTTCAAAAGGTTTTCATCGTTCTCAACACAAACATGGAGATCTTGTGCAACTGAAACTCAAGTGTGTTTTTGGCGCAAACTTGGCAGACACGTGTCTCATACACAAATCTTCATTGATAATGGACTGAACTGAACCGTAACAAAGTTGCACATCCTCTAATAACTCACTCATGATGATTCGACGATTCTCCCTCACAGCTGCAAGCACATTAGCGATGCTTTTCTTAGTTCTGCTGGTTGCGGGACTCCCAGGACGTTCGTCAATATCGACATTTTTCGGCCATCTTGGAAACGTCTGAGACACTAGTGCATTTGTGTGCATCTCATACACGCCTCTCCATACACATCCAGCAAACTTACGAAGGCCTCTGAGCAGGTATCGCCATGACAACTTGGCCAGTGTGACGATCACACGCTACACACGTTCCTTCTAAGCACTGTTGTAAACAGCGGAAGTGATCTAGACCGTTAAAACTTATTGCGCGTGCACAACAGTGTTCAGGGTAAATCTTTGCCAAGCGGCTTTACTCTGCGTGCTTTAGCTTCGTGACTATGGCAACAGTTTGGA
>NC_142934.1:65002001-65009501 GCF_046866305.1 Octopus bimaculoides | reverse complement strand
ATGTATGTATATTCTAGTTTTCTTTTTAGCCTACTTAGTAGCAAGGTTGTGAAGGATAGCATCTTGTTTTAACAATTATCCTTTAAATCTGAAGATAGACTTGCAGATTTTCATAGCTCCAGATATCGTGATCATTTCTAGCGAATGAATTAAGGACTTGCGTTCTCTCCCCAAGATTGCACGTTCAGTTATACTTTGCCCCAGCTATGTATCCTGTTGCTGCAATAATAATACGTATGAAGTTGAAAATATATCTTGAGTACTGAATTTGCAACCTCCTAATCAATGGTCCGCTTTCTTTTGTATTTTTCGAACCACATTGGTGTCCAGAGGCAGCTAATTTTCATAACAGAACATATCTTTTCTTTGTGATCTCACATAATATCTGGCCAGTTGTGTTTTAACTTGGTGGCTGTTTTCATTTTTAAGTTCCACTAATATTCTTTTGACTCATTCGTCTCAATATGGTCAACTCGTCTATAGATGTTTTCTTTTGCGGTATCCTCTTCCAGATTGTCCTCGCTACCGTATCTCGAAATAATATCTCGAAAATATTCTCTTCAGTTAATAATATGGTTGATGTCTTCTTGGTTTGATCTTGCACACCTTGCATTTGGAAAAGTCTTTTACGTTTCGAGCCTACACTCTTCGACACAAAGGATTAAGAGGGGGAAAAACGAAGAGAGACAGAGAAAAAGATGGAGAGATAAAAAATGTGTAGAGATTAACGGCTCAACATGATGAAATATGTATAATGAAACATATATATATATATATATATATATATATATATATATATATATATATAGTTGGAATTTACTAAAATACAATAGACGAAGACAGGTGTATAAAAAAGAATCAGGTGAATAAGTTTAACGTTCGGGAAGGTGAGAAAGTCTTTTACGTTTCGAGCGTTTGCACTTCAACAGAAAGGATCAAGAGAAAATAAACAAAGAGAGAATAAAAAAGGCTTTAGTGGTTAGCGGTCGATGTATGTATGTATGCACATATATTATTATTATTATTGTTGTTGTTGTTGTTGTTGTTGTTGTTGTTATTATTATTATCATTATCATTATTATTATTATTATTATTATTATTATTATTATTATTATTATTATTATTAATTATGTTATTAATATTATTGTCGTTGTTGTTGTTGCTTTATTTTTGTTGCTGCTGTTATTATTGTATTTTGTTATTCTTTATTATATACTACATCACATTATTATAAATCATTGTATTTCGTTATACAATTTTATAGGGAATGACAGAGAAAAAGCATAAAAAGAGAGAGATAACGAGAGAGATAACGAGAGAGAGGGAGAGAGAGAGAGAGAGAGAGAGAGAGAGAGAGAGAGAGAGAGAGAGAAAGGAAGAGAAGAGATGTAAAAAGATGGATAAAGAGATCATTTTGCTGTTCTTTGGTTACTATTGCGTGTTTAGCTCGTCATGGATACAACGCAGAATGTATGAAGAATTTACACATCAATTCAGCTGTTGCAAGTTAGATACAATCCCTTAGCGTTACGGAGTCCATACATATCTCGTATGTTTTTAGCTGCGTAACTAGGATGCGCCACTACCCTGAATCAGAAATATGAAAACAAAAATAAAGAAAGAAATAACCAAGATACGCGTGTACATACAACACCTCCCCTAATCTTATACGAACAGAAATACACAAATACACAGACATACAGGAGTACAAATATATATGAAGGCATGTACGTTTTCCTCACACACCCTTCCTTTCTGTATATATATGTATATATATATATATATATATATATATATATATATATATATATATATATATATATATACATGGTTGTATGTATGTGCATGTGTTGGGATGTGCGAGTGTGTTTTTAAATCGTTTATATTTATGCTACTCTAGAAATAGCCGCCCAAGTTTCCCGGAGTAGTTTATATATCTTGTGCTCAAGAGGCCGTTTTATATATATATATGGTTTTATGGATATGTATATATATATATATATATATATATATATATATATATATATATATATATATATATATATATATATATATATATATATATATATATAATATATATATATATGTGTGTGTGTCTATGTATGTGTATGTGTGTGTGTATATATATATATATATATATATATATATATATATATATATATATACACACACATAGAAACGTATGTACACATATTAACATATATTAATATAAATATACTTCTCTCTCCCTCTCTATTTCTCTCTGTATGTCTGCGTATATATATATATATATATATATATATATATATATATATATATATATATATATATATATATATATATATATATATATAGGAAAGAGACAGATAGGAACACGTAAGTAATTAAAGCTTCCATATGCATACATATAGACATATAGTTACTGCATATGTACATACATACATACATATATACATTCATATATATACATACAAGCATATATATATGTATATATATATATATGTGTATGTATTTATGTGTATACATACAACTATGCATACATATATATATATATATACACACACATACATATACATTTGTGTGTGTATATATATATATATATGTACACACACACAAATGCATGATATATTTAGATATACACATTTGTGTGCGTATACACACATATATACAAATACACACATACATATATATATATATATATATATATATATATATATACATGCATACACACAGACGTATATATATATTTATATATATATATAGATATGTATATATACATATGTGTGTGTGTGTTTGTGTGTGTGTGTGTGTGCGTGTGTGTATGTGTGTGTGTGTTTGTACGTATACATGTTTGGGTTTGACTCTGTGTATTGCGACAGAGAAAGAGACAAATAAGAGACATAGATAATCATATATGCATTCATACCCTTTTATTCAAGTAAATCTCCACACAGTTCTGTCTTCGTACATAACTGTCACCAAAATATACATCTCTCCATAGATACATTTATTAGGAAACTAAAATCACCCACCGTTCAATTCTTGTTTTTTCTGCCCGCATCTCTCTCTCCTTCTCTCTCTTTCTCTCTTTGTCTCTGTCTCTCTCTGTCTCTCTGTCTGTCTCTCTCTCTGCCTCGTTGCCCTTCTCTTGCTAGATGTCTCTGTTTCTTTTCCTTCTTCACTATTCATATACTACGTACCTATTTTTTTTATAAACTTGAAATGCCTTTTTGTACATTGCCGTTCTTCCAAGCATAAATTTACGCTCTGTTGATAGTGTCGTTTTGCTGATAAGATATCTTTCCCAAATGTCATTCCCTATAGTAAGACTTGTCCCTTTCTACAATATATTAACTTTAACTCAATACTTTCGGAGTTCGTATAGTGTATCCGCCAAGTCGACAAATTGGTCGAGTGATTAGAACGTTGGGTAGATTAACTAGCTGTATTGGTTTCTGTGTTCAAATGTGACGGTATTCAACTTTGCTTTTTATCATTTCGGGAATGTTAAAGTACCACTCTTGATTGGCTTTGATTCAATTTATTCGCTTTCTTTCTCTTTTTTTTTTTTTTGTTATCTCCTGGAAGAAATCGATTACGACCACACATAAAGAGTAATAGGCTCCCCTAGTTTTAAAAACACTGAAGAAACACTGTATGTCTCTACTGCCACACTCTCTAAAATTTCATCATTAATTGAGTTCTTGTTGGTCTCTTCGATCTTTCATTATCTTAATCATCGATTTCATTGTTTACATTTGGCGTCTCGGATACGAAGCGTCATAACAAAATCAGTGCTAGTAATACATTTCTGTAGAAAATCTGTAAAGATAATCTTAACAAGTGATTTAAGAGCACTACTAACACAGCTGAACACGGTATTGACTTAGGAGAATTTTTAATATACTTTGTAATGTTTTATGGTTGCATAACGAAATACCGTATCCTCACACGTCATTTTCATTAGTTGAGACCTCAAGATTCGGTTAGTGTGTATATTAGTGCTAACTTAAGACACATACTGGTGCATATAGTTCGAATTTCTTGAATATCCCCTTAGTTTAATGAATATCTACTCTTGTGTAACTTTTATTTGTAAAGTTCAATGAGCAAAAGGAATGTTGGAGTAAACCTCATGGACCATGTTCCCAATGTGGAGTGCTTTTGGGAAATGCCTTTTGTTATATTCTCATTTGACCAAAACCATCTTTGTGCTATTTCGCGAACCGAAACTTTACAGTTAATGTGATACTAATGCACGAGGCACACACACACACACACACACGCACGCACACACACACACACGCACACACGCACACACACACACACACACACATGGGAGAGAAAACAGAAAAGGTGATGCGCTTCGAACAACCTCGTCTAAAACATATGATTTGTTGAATGGCTGACAGGAATGTTAGCACGCCAGGCGAAATGCTTAGAGGCATTTCGTCTGTCTTTACTTCCTGAGTTCGAATTCCACCGAGGTCGACTTTGCCTTTCATCCTTTCGGGGGTCGATAAATTAAGTACCAGTTGCGTACTGGTGTCGATCTAATCGACTGGCCCCATCCCTCAAAATTTCGCTCCTT
Organism: Octopus bimaculoides; assembly: GCF_046866305.1. Lineage (NCBI taxonomy): Eukaryota > Metazoa > Mollusca > Cephalopoda > Octopoda > Octopodidae > Octopus > Octopus bimaculoides. Next base: position 65,004,931 of record NC_142934.1, on the reverse strand, counting down.
GTGCCTAGAGTAGAGAAGAATATTAGATTTGTCGTAAGATAGAGATACTATTTTGTTATTCTTACTGTTAGATATGCAGCGAATCACTGACTAAATCTGTGGAAAAACTGTAACTGACAACACTATCGTTCGCCAATTGCGATGCAAATAAATAAAATGGTCGAACAAGCTGTTAGATGAAACTTAAATCCACATCAAAACGCATCTTACAATAAATTTGTCTATGTACTGAGCTTCCCCATCGGTAAAAAGCTCTGCTGTTATTCGTAAACTTGCTTTAGAATAATAATCTTAATTTAACAGTTAAATAAGTAAGTAAATAAATAAATATAAGATTTTATTTCTATACGCGTCAGTTAGCTCTACTAGCCACCACAAACAAATACCCCGCTGGGCGTCGTTCGACCTCCTAGAAATAACTTCCAAATCATTCTCAAAGAAGACACTCTACTCTTTTTAAAAGAAGGGGACACATTTGGGAATGTATTCTTAGATGCGCAATACCAGTGACGGAGAGGATAGCTAATATACTTTTAATCATGTCTGGTAAGTTAGGGTGACCTGGGACTAAACAACTTGTGCTTATAAATATGTTGTTAAATGTTCTTGAGATTGCATCTGCAATAATCACAGAGACCGTTAATACCATACTAACGGATTTCAGTGTGTGTGTGGGGGAATTATCAGCTCCACTTCCTTTCTGGGTAACTACAATATATTTCGACATTATATTGACTGTATCTACGAAAACGAACGCCATCATTTCAAAAATGCATTTCTAATGAGGAGAAAATCCTCGACCACGTGAGCACGTCAACCAAGCCACAAGTGGTCAATGTGAAGTAGTATGTCTACAGCCAGCTGGAAAACGGCATGCTGAGGTTTTCATTCAAAATGGTTGAAAGAAGGGCGACATTCATACCCATATGCGATATCCCTGAATGTTTTATTACATATATCATTGGTAACTGTAAAACTGTTTCTTTACACGGTGTTGTTCCCTATGTTAATGGATATGAATTTTGTCCGTTTGAATTTAGTTGTTATTTCAGTCACGGGGAAATTCCCCCAGGTTGATTTTGCATAAATAACATAGAGTGACATCTAACATACTTCAAGAAGTAAATTAACAAATGCTTTTAATTAGCTAAAATTACGCACATAAAGAAGAGGGGAAAAATTCACAAGGGTTATTGAAAATCTTTTTCAAGAATAAGGGAATCAACTCCGAAAATATCCTCTTAGTCAGGAGAGTCGTATGTTAAATGGTCTCCGATCTTACTAAAAATATGACTCACACTCCACTGCATGCCCACGCTTTAAATTTTTTTCGGTTTTTGAAATTTCATTCTTTACCCTTTCTATTCATTACAAGTTTCATTTGAATCTATTGAAACGTTTGAGCTGATGTTCCGCATAAATATATCTTGTTATTTATGACCAGTCAGTTGCCAATACTCTGAACCCAGTTTTCTACTTTAAGACTCTTAGCCTAAGTCGATACTATCTTTTGAAGAATACCTATCATAAATGAGTTACAAATTCTAACACGTTCTACCTTCTACAAAATGTATATGGCCTAATTCGAGCTGGCAGGACCATTAGAGTGTCAGAAAATTACTTCATAGTTTTTAAACGGGATCATTTCCTTTTGAATTCAAATCCTGCAGCGTCATCTCTTCTTTTCATCCCTCCGGGGACACTAAAAACACTACCAGTCTGCTATTGGGTTCAATGTAATCAACTAACCCCGCCCTTCAAAAACTTTCTTAAATTAGAAAACTTTACACCGGTCTAACTTTTGGCAGAATCATAAGAACGTCGAGCAAAAGCCCTTCTGACATTTCACTAATTCTTTACTTTCTGAGATTCAAAATACGCCCAACTCAATTTTATGTCTCATTTTATCCTTTAAAGACAGTAGAATAAAGTACCAATCAAATACTGGGTCGATAACATCGACTCCACTTCCCTTCCCATAGTATTTCAAGCCTTGTGTGCATGACAGAGACAATTAATATTGACAATGTGATGGTTACTTACAGAAAAACTGAATTCTACATATTATTTAATTTCACTCATGTTTGGTTCTGTTCAAATCCTGCCAATACCGTCTTGCCATTCTTCCTTCTAAATAATCGATTCAGTTGACTCTTCTTTTGTTTCCATATATAATTTTCTGTTTCGGTTTGTTGATGTCTTCCATTACCATGCAATATGTTTCCTTTTAGCATTAGTAGGCTTCTGCCCATGGCATAAATCATTATCTATATGTATTGTTGCCATCGTACAGCACCGAACTGAAGGCCTAAAGGAATACCAATATCATGATACATTTGTTACCAATAACTTCGAATTGTTTGATAAATTGTTTGATAAATAAGTAGTATTATTTGATAAGTGCAAATTCGTTTAATGCTTAAGCAGTAAATAGATTGCTACATCAGTACCGAATTACTAAAAACATAGATACCAGTTATTTGGGATATAAATGATATCAGATGGCGTGATACATAGAAACCAACTGCTTGATAGATTAACACCAAATAACTTCACCTATAAGGATCAAAGAACACGACACATTAAGACCAAATGACCCAACATATTAGGGTCAAATGATCCGATATATTAGTAGTGAACTTATAAGGGGTCGTGATATTTCTTAGAGACAAAATATCATTCAATGAAACAACCAGATAAAATACGTTTTAAGCACATTTGCAAAGCAACGTTTGTTGCGATTAGAATAAGAATATAACTTTGTGCTACCAGTAAACAGAAGCATAACTGATGATGTTTCTAATTTTTTTAATTCCTCGTTTTTGTTTCTATAAAAATTTAATGCAAAAATCTTTAAAAAGTGTGTGGAGACATACAAGAACACATGGACAATAAACCGCTGCACAAAATTATCTTCTGTTTGATTAAAA
>NC_142934.1:64984501-64987001 GCF_046866305.1 Octopus bimaculoides | reverse complement strand
TTATGGAGTGAATTTTAGCGCTTATAAATCTAATATTCTTCTATCCCTCCTTAATACCGGTTCATATCGGCACTTGGTCTACTTAGAAGGTTGTTGTGTCTTAACATATGAGCTGCTTCTTTTAGTTTTCGTATTTTCCAGTGGTGTTTTTGTCTATTTTTTTAACTTCTAGATCTTGTTGGATTCTCTTTCTATCATCATCTCTGGTTATTTTCCTAAGTAATGAAGATAACTTCTCTTTGATTTCGTTATTTAGATGATATTTTTCCCAACGGTTGTAATGGATCCTCCCACTGGTATCATTATATTCAAGCCAGGTGGTATTAGCTTTGAGTTTCTGCATCTACACAGGAATCCAACCAGATGGTGAGTCTAGATGTGATAAGTCTGTTCACCAAAGTCCCAACTGGTGAAGCACTATCGGTGATTCCAGAAAAAACTAGTGACAGACACCCATCTAAAAGAACACACTATTATACCAATAAGAAACTTGATGGAAATGTTGACCTTCTGTGTAGAAACTACCTACATCAGCATGGATACTGATATATATCGAAGGAAGAGGGTTTAGCTATGGGTTCGCCATTATCACCGTGTGTATAAGAGAGCATGTATGTACGTGTGGAAGAGGGCTGGTGACCTTGATGTGTGCGTGTGTGCATGTGTAGGTGTGTGGATGATGGTGTGGATGATAGTATGGAATGGATAGGGAAGGTGGGTTAGATTGTGTAGGGGTGGGGTTACGATGGAGGCGTGACGATGAAGGGAGAGGGGGGAGAGAGAAAGTGGATAGGAATGGAGAGAAGTACGAGTCAGTGCAAGAGAGGAAAGGTGGGTGGGAGGAACTAGGTGTGAGAGGAAGAGACGAGAGGGGATGAGGGTTAGATGAAGAGGCGAGGAGAGTTGAGCCCATGTGGCGCAAAGGAGCGAAGAGAGAAGATTAATCCCTGTTCACGGCGAAGGGAGTCTGGATGGCGCCTGTGCAAGGACAATCCGAACACAGACAGGTGTTGCAAAGAAAGACCGGTAGAGCGGAAATGGAGCGAGACGAGGGTGTCATTGCCGAGTCGGATGTCTCGGAGGTGTTCCGCGAACCGGTCAGCCAAGCGGCATCCTGTTTGCCTGATGTATAGAGAAGGGCAGAGAGAGCAGGAGATGCAGTAGATGATTTGCTAGCAGAGCAGGTGAAAGAGTCGGTGATATGATAGGATCGATGATAGGGTGGTGTTGGAGAGGTGGGTGGTGTTGGAGAGGTAAGGACAAGTGCGGTAGCGTGGGTGGGAGCAGGGGAACGAGCCGGTTCGGGAGGTTGGGTTAGGCAAGAAGCTGTGGACCAAGAGGTCTTGTAGGTTGTGGGCACGTTTGAAAGAGGGAAAGGGTCGTTTAGGGAAGTTGTGCGAAGTGGAGGGGTGGAACTGGAGTCGCCGGAAGGCTCGGAGAATGGTGTGTCGGAGAGGTAGGGTGGTGAGGTTGTAGGTGAGGGGAAACGGGAGACGGAGGATACTCTTTCTGTGTCTGCATTTGCGTTTACGTTTACACCGTATATAACACGGGCGTTAGTTTATATCCTGTACCAGAAACACTTCCACAAATAACGGTCGACAAAATAAGTACCAATCTTTAGAAAAAAATAATGAACCTGATTTGATCGACTGCACTCATAAAGAAAGTGCTCAGCACGGTCACAAGCAAAGATGATACCTATAAGTGTGTAAGAAATATATCTAAGCACTACACGCGCGCACACACACATACAAACACACTACACACACACACACACACACACACTCATACATTTATATACACACACTTATACATTTCATTCATATTCACATATCTGTGTGTGTATGTGTATATGTGTACGTGTAAAATAGCGCAATTGGAAGAAGAGGGATAATACAACGTGAGCAGTTATAACATGTAAGCAAAAATTCGAAAAATGATGGACGAAATGTGAACATACACACACACGCACGCAAATAGAAACAAGAAAATTTGTGCACAATGATTTGTACGTGTGTGTGTGGGGGGGGGGGGTGTTAAGTCAAGCTGTTGCAGTTTATGTTCGTTATATTCTATTGCCTGATTAACCAGAAGCTGAAAGCTTTGTAATATCTATAAAATTTCAGATATGTAAAGAATATATACGTTGTAACAACACTAACTCACTCAACTCACGTTTTACACAGCTGCCACTCATTAATACAACACAACACAACCCACACAGCACACAAGAAACACAATCGCCATCCAAGGAAAAACGAAGAAAAAAACACAACTCATATTGCATACAACCTACATGACAAACAAACAAAACACTAAAATAACACCAGAAACAACAAAGCTAATCCCATAACAATGTTAAACTGATGTCGTATATACGAACATAAGGCTACACACACACATACTGAGTACAATGATGTTGCAATCACCTCAGGAGCACAGAGCTGCACCTGGTGGTGCAGTAGAAACTTGTTCAAAACAGTAGCAAATAATAATG
>NC_142934.1:64977001-64982001 GCF_046866305.1 Octopus bimaculoides | reverse complement strand
ACATACATGCGGGCATGCCTACCTACCTACATACATAGATACATGCAAACATGCATACATACATACATACATACATACATACATACATGCGTACGTACATACAGTCGTGAGTGTGTGTGTACATGCAAATATGTTTGTATATGTATTAATTAATTTTTACAAAGAAACGATTGACAGCGTCTTCGAACAACTCGTTGAATCTTTGATGACACTGTGAACCTTTTTCTTATTAAAGTAATGATTGTGTACTTTGCAAAATGTATTCAGTAATCCTTCAGTTTAATGGTAAATTGTATATACAAAATTTTAAATTAGCACACACAAACACCATGTGAATGTGTATATATATATATATATATATATATAATATTTATATGGGCTGCCTGTTGTGCATGGTTGGAGTCTTATCGAGTATGTATAAATGTATATCAATTTATGGGTTCTGTTGAAATATTCAACAGCGAGCCAACGTAGTTTAACGTCTCAAAGTATACAAAACGCATTGAAGAATGTAGTCCTACACATGTTACCAATATGGCTGTATGTAATGATCCAGGTTACCAAAACGCCTTTGCCTTGGGCAATTAAATCACTGCTCTGCTGTATTTGCTCTAATCAGAGCAAGAAAACTAAAGGAGAAAACCTAAATTCTAACCCTGCTACGTGGCAACATTAAGGGATTAAGGGCGTATGTTTACTTAGAGTTTTTGCAGTATCTTTCATTCTGTCATTTCAGGGCTACAAATCAGACCTTTTCTTGTGGGATAGAAACAGTTATTCCTCTCCTATTTGCGAACGATACTAATGCTAAAATTTGTTTCTATTATAAACACAAAAACAGAAATTTCGAAGCGGTGATTTCATCGACCCCAGTACTTGGCTACTTTAATTATCTCGCAGTGATGAAAGGCAAAATTCATCTTAAAACGTAAAGAGCCAGATGAAATATACTATCTACTAAAGGCACAAGGCCTGAAATTTGGGAGAGTGGGATAGTCGATTACATCGACCCCAGTGTTTCACTGGTATTTAATGTATCGACCCCGAAAAGATGAAAGGCAAAGTCGACCTCACCGGAATTTGAACTCAGAACGTAAAGGCGGACGAAATGCCGCTGAGCATTTTACACGGCGATTATGACAATTCGCCGTCTTTAGCCCAATGAAATATCGAAAGGCATTTTTGTATGATTCTCTAATGATTCTGCTAATCTAGCAACCTAATCCAACGGTAAAATATTTAAGTAGATCTTTTCATGTAGGTGAGAAACAACCACAGGTCCTCCTAGTCGTTAGTAATCTGGTTTTAAACTATTAACCCAAGGTCAAACACTTAGATAGAAGTGGAATAAAAGTGTTCATCATTCTCAGAAATTCACTTCACTCTTTTTAATCGACCACGGAGGGTTAAAGAATCGGATGAAATATTGGTTTCAAATTTTGGCACAAGGCCACCAATTTCGGGGGAGGGAAAACTCGATTACATCGACCCGAGTACTCAACAGGTACTTATTTTAACAGCTTCGAGAGGATGAAAGGCAAAGTCAACCTTGACGGAATTTGAACTCAGAGCGCCAAGACGGACGAAATGGCGCTAAGCATTTTGCCCGGCCTGCCAAAGATTCTGCCAGCTCACCGCCTTAGCCGGATGAAATATTGCAAGATATTGTGTCCGACGCTCTAACGATTCTGTCAACTCATCGCTCTATAGTAATGCTAAGATAAAAAAAAACAAACAATGAATTCTCTTGCCAGCAGCTATGGAAATAATGTCTATGTTAACATGCAAACCTTCATACCGACTCGTTCGACGTCTGAGGTCATCATGAACGGAACGCATCAACGAAACGCATCAAAGAAATACCTGGAGAATAGTGATGACATAACAATATATGAGTATGGATGCAGTCATGATCGCTTGTGGTCGCCATCTTTAGCAACAGCAGCCACATTATTATCTGGAAACGCAATCCTGGTCTGTGCCTAAACGACGGCAACAACAGCAAAAACATCAAGAAAAACAACTTTAGCTGTGAATTTAGCAAGATATTAAATGTTCGGGAAGTGTAAAATTCATGAAAACAAAACCGGGAAGGCGGTGTTTTCCTTCAAGCTGTGAAGGAAACCAAATGCCTTCCCCTCACCCTCGTTGGATGGATTACATCAGTAGTGCCAGCTTTTTTAACTAACACATGCTGTGCTTTGTATAAACATAGACCTAAATACAAGTAAACACAGTATAGATGTGTGTGTAAATACATATATATTATTATACATATAGACATACATGTATAAGCAGTACATCTACATTTTCACTTATATCGCATGCATTTGTAGCATTTATGAATGCATTACACCAATGTATACACACTGTATATGTATGTGTGTACTTGTGTATATAAGTGTGTGTGTGTGTGTGTGTCTATATGTGTGCGTGTATGTATATATATAATATTATACATATATACTCATATATGCGTGCGTGTCTGTATGTATGTATATGTGTGTGTGTCTGTATATATATATATATATATATGTGTGTGTGTGTGTGTGTGTGTGTGTGTGTGTGTGTGTGTGTGTGTGATTCGTGCGCAAAATTATGTTTAATTGAAAATATCTATTAAATTGTAATTATATGCATGAATACAAACATTTATGCATTAAGTAGGTATCGGTCTGGTGTGGAGGAAGGGGCATATGGCGGATCTCCAAAACCAGTGACTTTTTTGGTGGTCTGCCTTTTACAAGCCTTCGACAGTTATAAATTTACGCGTACAGGATGGGCATGTTCTAAGAGGGTGAATTCTAGAGCGAAAAATGTTCTGGAGGACAACAATTGGACAAATAGCTTAGATTAGGTTCTTAGTCGGTGAACGCTATAAGGGGGCGAGAGGAAGAATAACTAATTAGATGAGAGCAAATGGAGATCGGAGAAGGACCAGCAAGCTGTAGTTGTTGTAAAGGAGACAATAAGCGGTAACAGTACATAACAGAACCAAACACTTGAATGCGTTAAGAATTAATTTAATTCAAATCGCTTAGATGACCCTTTTGAGTGATAGGTTGTATGCCATTCATATCTATAGTAGTAGCACTGCCTTTATATGGGAGAAATATTCCTTTGCAGGACTTACGAAAGTATCATATAGGGAACTGCATTATTTCCTGGCCTGAAAGAGGTAAGCTGGTCTCTGTCGTGCAGTTATTGCTAGGCCATGAATATTGCATCGCTAACCGAGATCCTCATTTATTTGTGAGTCCTAACAGCTGAAATTTCATTAAGGAAGTAAGATGTACGTTGCCTAAAGATGATATCGTACAAGATTATTTCCCTGGTTTCTTTAATGTCTTTATTTCTTATTCGTTTCAGTTATCTGACTGCAGCCATGCTGGAAAACCACGTTCAAGCATTTTAGAGAACGGATCGATCTCAGCACGTTTTTTTAATGCCTAGTATTCATTCTATCGATCTCTTTTGTCGAACTGCTAAGTTACGGGGACGTAAACACACCCATACCGGTTGTGAAGCGGCGGTGGGATACAAACACAGACACAAAGAAACACACACATATATTCGACGGGTTTCTTTCAGTTTCTGTCTACAAATCCACTAAGCCAGTTTTGGTCGGTCCAGGGCTATTATAGTAAAAGACACTTACCCAAGGTGCTACGCAGTAGAACCGAATCCGGAACCATGGGAAAAGCTTCCTACAACACAGCTACGCCTGACCCTATGTGCATTGATTTTAATTCTTTGCTGTTAAAGGAGACAAAGTTAGTATGATTCTATTTGATATTGTCTTTTTTGAGGTATCTATTCATGGAGTCTGTACTGGTTTGATGTACATGTGTTGTGTCTGGAAGAATATATATATATATATATATATATATATATATATATACTATGTGTGTGAAAGTATATGTATGCTGTGTGGAAGTATATATGTATTGTGTGTGGAATTTTAGTGAAAAGCAAAGGGAACTAACATGGGAGGTGTGGTTGTTGCAGTTAATTGCAATTAAGTCTTTCATATTCTATTCGTATAAGAAGTAAAATGCTGAAGAACAAGACATAACTTTCGAAAATACCCGACTCTAGTTCATACGAAGTTTTATTAGAACACACTGCTAATGTTGGGTCTGACACGAAATTTTCGCTCCAAAGGGATATTTCAATTTCAAAACCACTCGAATGTTTTATTCAAATTCGTTGAGGGCGACAGCTGAACGATAATTGACACAAGAGAGCGGACGGGGGAGGGATCTAGTGTGTTGAGAAACGTGTGTGTTAATCAATGTTTTTATCATCTGTTAAATGCCGAAAGCGTAAGAAATAAGTTGATAGTTGGCATGGTTCAGTTGTCTCTTTTTGGATATGAGACACAGAGGAACGTGTTTTGAGACATATTACGTGAGTGTAATGGAAGTGTCTCTGCCAACATTGGTGGTCATGCTGGTTTGGAGTGTATGTGTATCTGGTTGTGATCCAGGTTAAATGATGTGGAGACGTCTTAGATGGTTTTAACTCAATGTGTGCTGTGTGGGATTAGATACAAAGCGTGTAGTAAATATAGTGGGGACTTTTTTTTTCTGGCAGTACTGCTAAGGAAAGAGTCATATTGATTGAGAGATGCAGAGAAGGCGAGTTGCGTAAACTTGGTAGAGGTTCTTTCAGGAAAAAACCAATAGGTTCGGCTTCAATTTCTGTTTCAGTGGTTGATAAAAACCGTTCGATTCTTGTGGCGGTGCCGGTCGCATATTTCAAGCATTTTAAATCGCATTCTGTGCTTTGATATCTATGCCATTCCTTATATTCTCCTCGTCACTAATCTCTCAAAGCGAATATAGTCTACGTATGAAGGGACATCACTTTTGGATAAAAGTTGAATAAATAGTGTAGCATGGATAGCATAGAATAGCTATAGATAAAGAGTTAGACATGTGTTTCAGAAAGGAGGAAGATTTGTGGTTTATATTTCTGGAAAGTTATGTATGGATCTC